>NC_082713.1:19802040-20102040 GCF_030144855.1 Hypanus sabinus | reverse complement strand
TTTCCTGTCCATATACCTATCCGATTTTACTTTAAGTGACAATACCAAACCTGCCTCTACCACTTCTACTGGAAGCTCATTCCATACAGCTACCACTCCCTGAGTGGTAATTCATTACAGACAGACAGACATACTTTATTGATCCTGAGGGAAATTGGGTTTCGTTACAGCCGCACCAACTAGAATAGTGAAGAAATATAGCAATATAAAACCATTAATAATTAAATAATAATAAGTTAATCATGCCAAGTGGAAATAAGTCCAGGACCAGCCTATTGGCTCAGGGTGGAGGGAGGAGTTGTAAAGTTTGATGGCCACAGGCAGGAATGACTTCCTATGCTGCTCAGTGTTACATCTCGGTGGAATGAGTCTCTGGCTGAACGTACTCCTGTGCCTAACCAGTACATTATGGAGTGGATGGGAGTCATTGTCCAAGATGGCATGCAACTTGGACAGCATCCTCTTTTCAGACACCACCGTCAGAGAGTCCAGTTCCACCCCCACAACATCACTGGCCTTACGAATGAGTTTGTTGATTCTGTTGGTGTCTGCTACCCTCAGCCTGCTGCCCCAGCACACAACAGCAAACATGATAGCACTGGCCACCACAGACTCGTAGAACATCCTCAGCATCGTCCGGCAGATGTTAAAGGACCTCAGTCTCCTCAGGAAATAGAGACGGCTCTGACCCTTCTTGTAGACAGCCTCAGTGTTCTTTGACCAGTCCAGTTTATTGTCAATTCGTGTCCCCAGGTATTTGTAATCCTCCACTATGTCCACACTGACCCCATGGATGGAAACAGGGGTCACCGGTGCCTTAGCCCTCTTCATGTCCGCCACCAGCTCCTTAGTCTTTTTCACATTAAGCTGCAGATGATTCTGCTTGCACCATGTGACAAAGTTTCCCACCGTAGCCCTGTACTCAGTCTCATCTCCCTTGCTGATGCATCCAACTATAGCAGAGTCGTCATAAAACTTCTGAAAATGGCAATTATGCAATGAATTAAAGTATAGTTGCTTCTGCATTTTTCTAGGTGTTTCTCAGTAGCAGATGTTCAGAATCTGGCTATTTTATAGGCTAATTATTATCAGTGGAGTTTTTGTTATATCTAGTCTGAGACGACCATGACTGTTTCCCCTTTTCTTTGTTCTCTCAGCTCCTCTTCCCTTTCTTCATTCTTTGTCATTGTAACACTCAATAAAATTTCTTAGGAACAAATTTTATGCCTCATTCTTGACTTCCAAAGAACTTTGGATCGCAAAAGCATCAGATTCAACAAGCTGCAAGAGTTACTTCCAATAGCAAATAACCTAAATAATTGCGGGCCACCAATCCACACCAATCTTTATGAATGGAAGCAATTTCTAAAACACAGACAGACAGACATACTCTATTGATCCCGAGGGAAATTGGGTTTCGTTACAGTTGCACCAACCAAAAATAGTGTAGAAATATAGCAAAATAAAACCATAAATAATTAAATAATAATGAATTAATTATGCCGTGGAAATAAGTCCAGGACCAGCCTATTGGCTCAGGGTGTCTGACACTCTGAGGGAGGAGTTGTAAAATTTGATGGCCATAGGCAGGAATGACTTCCTGCATTTGATATGCTTTCCATAGTACTTGAATTATTTTATATAACTGAGAGACTTTAGCAGAGCGGTCTAGCAGACCGCAGTAGTCTAGCAGAGCGGTCACTGTGGGAGCAGTCATTATTGGAGTAGCCCAAGTAAGAGTAGAAAGGTTCTGGCTCAACAAGGCTTCAGCAAGAACAGACAGAGGCAAGGTTAGTTGGTAAGTTCATTCCTTATTTCTTATTTAACTCCTTAGAGACTGAGTTAGGGAACTGGAGCTGCTGCTCGATGACTTTCAGCTTGTTAGAGAAAGTAAGGTAGTGATAGACAGGAGTTACAGGGAGGTAGTCACCCCAAGGCTACAGGAGACAGATAAATGTGTGAGTCAGAAGAGGGAAGGGAGAACATCAGATAGTAAAGTGCACCCCTGTTCCATCCTTCTCCACAGTAAGTACTCCATTTTGAGTACTGTTGGGGGTGGTACATGGCTGGGGGAAGCAACAGTGGCCGTGCCTCTGGTCCTGTGGCTCAGAAGGGTAGGGAATGGAAAAGGATGGCAGAAGTAATTGGGGTCTCTATAGTCGGGGGGACAGATAGGCGATTCTGTGGACACAAAAAGAAAACACGGATGGTAGTTTGCCTACCAGGTGCCAGGGTCCACAATGTTTCTGAATGCATCCACAATATTCTGAAAAGGGAGGGTGACAAGCCAGAAATCGTCGTACATATTGGTACCAACAACATAGATAGAAAAAGGGAGAAGGTCCTGAAAAAGGAATACGGGAGTTAGGAAGGAAGCTGAGGAGCAGTGCCTCAAAGGCAGTAATCTCGGGATTTCTGCCCGTGCCATGCAACAGTGAGGATAAGAATAGAATGAGGTGAAGAATAATTGCCTGGATGAAGAATTGCAGCAGGGGGCAGGGATTCAGATTTCTGGATAATTGGGACCTCTACTTGGGCAGGTGTGACCTGTTCAAAAGGGATGGGTTGCACTTGAATCCAAGGGGAACCAATATTCTTGTGGGCAAGTTTGCTAGAGCATTTGGGAATGGTTTAAACTAATATGGCAGAAAGATGGGAAACAGGATGATAGAACTGAAGATGAAACAGCAGATTTACAAATAGATGATGGATGTAACAGGGATGTAGGGAAGGACAAGCCAATGACTGGGTACAAATGTGAAACGTTAAATTGTATCATAGAGGCAAAATTCAAAAATGTGAAGAATGCAGGACTAAAGGTGCTATATTTAAATGCACATGGTATTCAGAATAAGGCGGATGATCACATGGCACAATTAGAGATTGGTCGGTATGACGTTGTGGGCATTACTGAGTAAAGGCTGAAAGAAGGCCATAGTTAGGAGTTTTCTGTGGCTCTGTTGGTTAGAGATGGAATTTCATCTTTGAAAAGAGGTGACATAGGGTCAGAGAATGTCGGATCTTTGTGGATGGAGTTAAGAAACTGTAAGGGTAAAAAAAAAGGAATCATACAGTATATAGGCTTCCAAATAGTAGGCAAGTTGTGGTTTTGAGATTGCAAAAGGAGGTGGAAAAGGTATGTAATAAGGGTAATAACTCAATTATAATGGGGGACTTCAATATTCAAGGGGATTGAGAAAACCAGGTTGGTGTCAGATGACAAGAGAGGGAGTTTGTTGAATGTCTACTAGATGGCTTTTTTGAGCAGCTTTGCTTGCGCCTACTCAGGGAAAGGTTATCCTACATTAGGTGTAGTGTAATAACGGTATTAGGAGCTTAACGTTAAGTAACCCTTTTGAGGGAGTTATTATAATATGATTAAATTCATACTGCCACTTGAGAGGGAGAAGCATAAGTCACATGTTTCAGTATCACAATGGAATAAAGGGAATTACAGAGGCATGAGAGAGGAGCTTGTTCAGGTGGATTGGAGGATACTGGCAGGGATGATAACCAAGCAGAGATGGCTGAAGTTTCTGGGAGTAGTTCACAAGGCACAGATTGATACGTCCCACAGAAGAAGTTCTCAAATGGCAAGGGTAGGCAGCCATGGTTGACAAGAGAAGTTAAGAACTACATAAAAGCCAAGTAAAGGACATAAAAGGCAAGAAAAGTGAGTAGGAAGTTAGATTGCGAAGCTTTTAAAATCCAACAAAAGGCAACTAAAAAAGCTACTAAGAAGGGAAAAGATGAAATATGAGGGCAGACAAGCCAATAATATAAAGCAGGATACTAAAAGTTTTTCAGTTACATAAAGAGTAAATGGGAGGTGAGAGTTGATATTGGATCACTGGAAAATGAAGCTGGTGAGGTATTAATGGGAGACAAAGAAATGGCGGATGAACTTAATGGGTATTTTGCATCTGTATTCACTGTGGAAGACACTAGCAGTGTGCCAGAGGTCTGTGAGTGTCTGGGAGCAGGAGTGAGTGCCATTGCTATTACAATGGAGAAAGTGCCAGGCAAACTCAAAGGTCTTAAGGTGGATAAGTCACCTGGGCCAGATGGACTATCTCCCAGAGACCTGAGAGAGGTCGCTGAAGAGACAATGGATGACTTGGTCATGATTTTTCAAGAATCACTTGATTCTGGCATGGTCCCTGAGGACTGGAAGATTGCAAATGTCACTCCACTCTTTAAGAAGGGAGGAATGCAAAAGAAAGGAAACTATAGGCCAGTTACCCTAACCTCAGTGCTTGGGAAAGTGTTGGGTCTATTATTAAGGATGAGGTTTTGGGATAATTGGAGACCAGTGATAAAATAAGTCAAAGTCAGCATGGTTTCTGTATAGGGAAATCTTGCCTGACAGATCTGTTACAGTTCTTCGAGGAAGTAATAAGCAGAGTGCACAAAGGAGAGGCAGTGGATGTCATTTACTTGGATATTCAGAAGGTTGTTGATAAGGTGCCACACATGAAGCTGCTTAACAAGATAAAATCCTATGGCATTCCAGGAAATATATTGACATGGATAGTGGAATGGTTGACAGGCAGGAGGCAGTGAGTGGGAATAAAGGGGGCCTTTTCTAGTTGGCTACCAGTGACTAGTGGTGTTCCTCAGGGGTCAGTATTGGGACTGCTACTTTTCATACTGTTTGTCAGTAATTTGGATAATGGAATTGCTGGCTTTGTGGCAAAGTTTGTTGATGATACGAAGACTGGTGGAGGAGTTGGTAGTGCTGAGGAAGTGATGCGATTGCAGCAGGAGTTAGACAAATTAGAAGAATGGGCAAAATGTAGCAGATGGAATACAGTGTTGGGAAATGTATGATGATGTATTTTGGTAAAAGGAACAAAAGTGCAGACTATTATCTAAATGGGAAGGAAGTTCAAACATTTGAGTCCTCATGCAAAACTCCCAGAAGATTAATTTATAGGTTGAGTCTGTGGAATAGAATATAAAAGCAAAGAGATAATGCTGAGGCTTTATAAGACACTAGTCCTGGTGCACTTGGAGTATTGTCAACAGTTTTGAGCCCCATATCTCAGAAAGGATGTGTTGTCACTGGAGAGAGTCCAGAGGAGGTTCATGAGGATAATTCTGGGAATGAAATGGTTAACATATGAGGAGCATTTGAGCTGGTACTGGATATCTCATTGAAACCTACCAAACGTTGAAAGAAATAGATAAGGTGGACATGGAGAGGATGTTCCTATGGCGGGGGTATCCAGAACTAGAGGGTGCAGCCTCAGAAATGAGGGGCAACTTTTAGAATAGAGTTAAGGAGGAATTTTTTTAGCCAGAGAGTAGCGAATCTTTGGAATGCTGTGTCACAGACTGCGGTGGAGGCCAAGTACAGGGGTGTAGTTTTTCATATTTATTTTTCTGTTTTTGCATGATTTTTAATCTATTCAATATACATACTATAATTGATTTACTCATTTATTTATTTTTACTTCTTTTCTCCTATATTAAGTACTGCATTGAACTGCTGCTGCTAAGTTAACAAATTTCATGACACATGCCGGTGATAATAAAACTGATTCTGAATCTGATTCTGATATTAAAGGTGGAAGTTGATAGTTTCCTGATCGGTCGGGGCATCAAAGGATATGGCGAGAAGGCAGGTGTATGGGGCTGAGTGGGATCTGGGATCAGCCATGATGGAATGGTGGAGCAGACTCAATGGGCTGAATGGCCTCATCCTGGTCTTACGGTCTTTATAGTTAGAAACTATAGCCATAAATAAAGGTCTCTAGTTAATGATAAGGAATGACAAATTTTCTCCATTCTCCCAGTCTAGGGACACCAAGAAAAACATCATTGCTTCATCTGGCAATTGACCTCCAAATAACTTAGCATGAATCAGTATTTGCAAATATAAAAACATGTAGTCACTTGAGAAACTCAACCAATTAAGAAAATGATGACTTCTTTAATTCTGGCCTCATTTTCATTTTGCTTGATCCCTATAACTCCTAGCTCCTCTGTGCTCCAAAAATCCCACTGGTCAAAGGGTTGTTCCTCCACAGTGAGCTAGGAGCAAGTTATCATATCTTTATGAAAGTTTTATAACTATAAATATAATTCCAAAGTGACAGCCAAGCATTCTTCACTCTACTTCTACTGTAATGATGGAAAAATTTATTAATTAATATATTAATAATTAAATTAATGCATTAACATATTAATGATTAAATACACCATCCACAATGTATCTGGTCAGACAGTGAGAAAGGGTCACAAACATAATGATTGATTCAGGCAAGGGTTTTGGAATTCGTACTAACTGACAGATAGAGTAGTATGGTTATTCTTAGTGACCCTAGATTGGAAGGATGAAGGAAGGTTGCAATTCCTTATCGTTAATTAGAGATATGTATTTTGGACCTGGTTTATGGATAATGGATAAAGTTAGACCTGTTTTTGCTCTCACATATAAACAATGCCTGAAGTTCTGTAAAATGCTTGCCAGCTGTCTGTGATTTGGAATTATTTTCATTTTTTGATGTTTAGAAATTTTACATTTCATTATTTTTGAAAGCATCTTCACATTACATAAAGTTTTTTCATGTGCCTCAGACATTTGCACAATAGTGTATGTGGGATTTAGAACATAGAACATCAGAGCACTGTAAAGCCCCTTGGCCCACAATGTTGCATTTAACCTAGCCTTCCCTCCTGTATAGCCCTCCATTTTTCAATTATCCATGTGCCTATCTAAGTTTCTTAAATGCCCCTCATATATTTGCCTCTACCACCACCCCTGGCCGGCATTCCATACACCCACCACTCTCTGTGTAAAAATACTAACTCTGACAATCCCCATTCCACTGCCCCCCATCCTGTTTTAGGCAGACTTTGGCTGGTCTCACTTGCTTCTGTTGCACCTGGTAACCCCGGACAGCCTCGATGATGCTGAGGTCAGGGTTCTGTGCAAGACATACAATCTGAAACCATATAAAAATCTAGAGTGCCTGAGACTTTTGGACAATACTGTACATTTTCCCTTGTTTGATAAATCATACATTGAAGTGCTCTCACAACTCTTGTGCCGGAAGTGACAGGAAGAGGAGGAGGCTGAGTACCAACTGAACGGTAGAGGTCACTGCCCATATAGTAGATCGATGGAGACGTGGAACAATGACGGTGGTGGACCAGAGGATATTTGGCCTCTCCCCCTTTCTTTCTGCTCTGAATTCTGATTGGATAAATCCTGAAAAATCTCTTGAGGTCTATATTGGCTCCCTCAACACAAATTTACACGACCAGGTCAGATGAAAAGCCACTGACGTGAAACCTTAACTGAGTGTTTTTCTAATATATTTGAGATTCCCAGCACCAGCGATGTTTTATTTCTGTTGGATTCTGTTTTCAGAAGTCAGTACGGAGGCACAAAACTTGTTGCTTCATGCCTGTTTTATTAATGTCACAATCCGGTCCATGGACTCCTCACTCCAGTTATTTCCTTTCCCCGTGTTCCATTGGGTGCCTTGATTAAGGCACCTGATTCTCATCATAAGGCACCTGCAGTATAATTGCTCTGATTTACAGCTACTCAGTGCTGGACTGTCACCTGAGCAAGAGCAGTTGTGCCCAATTCGGGTCCCCAATCAGTCGTTTTCATGTCCAGCTGTGTGCTGCCGCTCCGAGCCAAAGGTACGAATTCCGTGGCCAGCTGAGATTTGTTGGCTGATTGCCGCTTCTCTGAGCCACTACTCGAATGGACTGTCATTTTGTCATCTCTTATCCAGTTCAGTAGGCAGGCCGTTTGCTGCTACTTGAATGGACTGTTGTTGTTTTGTCGTTCAGTGTCCAAGGCCAAGTCCAAGTCCTGTCCAAGTTCCCAGTCAAGGCCATGTCCTAGCCTGTCTGCATCTCAAGTCCCCGTGCCCATGTCCTGCACTTGGGTTTGCCCCTCAGCCATTCCTGTTCTATTAATTAAGTGTTAATAGAACAAAGAAAATTGAAAATGAAACAGTAACGGGAGCAGAGGATAGTGGTGGAAGGGAGAGTAAAAGCAAAGATGGCAGGACCATGTGATCAGCTCTTTTTGTAGCCCATAGATAAGAAATAGTCCTTACAAATTCGTAGATAAGAGTCAACCCATCAGATAGCACCTATTGAAATAATGCAAGGCCAGAGACGCTTCCAGAACTTTCTAAAATCATACAACTGTAACCACAATTGGAACCACTGAACAACTGCATAAGCTCTATATACTGTGACCATCAGGAAACGACCGGACTGGTATATCAGTGGTTGTAGAAAATACAAGCGAGCAATTAATTGTTAAACTGCAAAGGAAGTAACAATTCACCAGTCTAACCCAACAACACACATTGATCGGGTCTCTGTGCCCTTCTCATCCCGGATGTTCCCAGGTATATTTGTACTCGGTCCATCGCGCTGTCATGTGAATCCGCTTGGGTCTGAGCAGTGGTAATGAAGGAACTACGCGGATGCCCACGGAGAGCGCTCGTCAAGTAAGCGCTGTTTCTTCCTCCACAGACGCCGTCTGGTCTGATTTCTTGCATGTGGTGTAGTCGTTTTAAATCTCCAAAAGCGACAGTACTTTAATCTGGTGCGAAACCTCAACTGGACGCAACTCTCCGGATTCCAGGTTTAATCGGCACTCGAATTCTTTACTCAGACCCTGCAGAGTCAGGTTTAATAGCGCCGGCACACGTAGTGAAATCTGGCTGTTTTACGCAGCAGACAGCGGTTGTCCATTGTGCCCATCGGAAACCTGTGTGGGAGAGCTTTTAAAGTGGAAAAGCTGTCACGCTGGGGCAGTTCCGCTCTCGCAACCCCAGAAATCCGGGTTCAGTGGCACGAACGAGCGTTACAAACTGGGGTCTGCCTTGGTCGCAGTGGATGACCAGGAAGTCTTCTGCGCCTTCACGAAGTGTAGCAGAACCACCTTCCTGGCCCTTGGATCTCACGGGCCCAGTACGCCGGAGGCATGTTCCTATCTCTGTCGGCTACCCTCACCTGGTTCAACCCTCTTGTCGGAGCGGTTTACTGGGGTTGGAGGTGAGAGCTGAGTGTCCGGTGGGGACCAAAGGCGAGCGAGCTGTCCTGGAATGGGCATAAACCTTTAACTGGAGTTGCTACACTTCCTTGGACAACACATACATGCGATACAAAAAAAACTATAAGTTACAACAAAAATGTATGTACAGTATATATTAAAAATAAATTAAATACATGGTGCAAAAAGGGAGTCAACATATATGGTAGCGAGGTAATGTTAACGGGTTGGTTCATTGTCCGTTCGGGAATCTGATAGAAGAGGGGAAGAAGCTATTCCTAAAAAGTTGAGTGTGTGTCTTCAGTCTCCTGTACCTCCTCTCTGACGACAGTAATGAGGTGCAATACAAATCTTGCCCCCTGCACTGAAGAACAGAATCGGGTAACCCTCGGGACCGAGGCGTAATTTTCTGTTTCGCTTTCGATTTTCTATCAGAAATGTTAAATGTCCGATTTCTGAGATAAACGTGTATATAAACTGATATGGTACGGAATTTCATATTGAAATCGGTGGGCTTGAAGTAGAGCGCCGTATAGATGTTGCAAACCCTGAACTCCGGAGGGTAAGAACGGAGTCAGATGGTGTGGCTCTCGGGGAACATTTGCTGCGTTGTAATAGTGAGGTCGGGCTGGGAATGGGTTGGTCGAGATGGGTCACTCCTGGAAGCGGGGCGGAGACTGGTCACCAGAGAATCCGATATGCACCCACACGCAAGGTAAACTCCAGACAGCACAATTGTTGGAGAGGGAATCTCCGCATTAAGAATGACATTTCTTCTTATCTCATTCATCCTTCTCATCACCATTGCCGGTGAGTCTCCCTCTATATTGTTTTCAAGCTTTAAATAAGGAAGTTTAAACATGAAAATCTGATATTTAAGTTTTATCTCGAGGGAAAGCAATCTCTTTGTTACTGGATTTAGTGTATGTGTGCTTAGTTACTGGGTTAACTAAGCATATATTTTCATATATGAATATGAAAATTATCCTCTTTTCTTTTGAAGTAAGTTCCCCCAGAACGTAAACTCAACTTACTTAAAACGAATACAAGATATTTTATCCCCCTTTCTTCCTCGCCTTCCTTTCCAGTCCTGATAAAAGATCTCAGCCGATAACGTCGACTGTTTATTCATTTCTATAGATGCTGCCTGGCACGCTGAGTTCCTCCAGTATTTAGATAATTTTATGTAGTGAATAATAATTCCAAATGCATATGTCTGGTCTGTCAGAAAGAAAGAAAAGGTGAACCTTTTTTGCAACTGCCATTGCACTAAACGTTTAACAGTTCTAGCCTTGCATTAAGATTTAAAGCCACTGATATATGAGGATTGCAAAATTGAACTTAATTTTCGTAAAACAGATAAAACCAGAGGAAGGCAAAATAATCCCTGGAGAATGACATTTCCTCTCAGTCTTAAATGCAGTTCTATATCCTGAAATTGCACCCTGTAGTTCTAAATCCTTCAAATAAAAGAAAGCTCCTTGTAATATCTAAGATGCAGGACAATGGACAGTCAATGTTTTGGGTCAAAACCCTTCATTTAGACTTGAAAAAGGCTCTTATCCGAAGATGTCATCTGTCGGTTTCCCTGCGCAGATCTTTCCTCACCCAGAGCTCTTCCAGCATCTTGTGTCGCTCCAGATTCCAACCTCAACAGTCTCTTGTGTCTTCTTGCAATAGCTATTCTGTCAAATGATCTCAGAGTTATATATGTTCAACGAGATAGTCTCTCATAACTCTAGAAAATCTAGGTCCGTTTTTAAGGACCTACCTCACCCTGTTGTCATTGTTACCGTCAGGAAGGACGTATAGAGCCTGAAGACACACACTCAGAGATTCAGAAACAGCTTTTTTCCCTTCTGCCATCTGATTCCTAAATGGACATTGACCCCATGAACACTACCTCATTTTTTTAATATTTCTGTTTTTGCAGTATTTTAAATTTAACTATTTAATAAATAAATAAATAAATAAATAAATAAATAAATAAATAAATAGATAGATAGATAGATAGATAGATATACTGCCATTGATTTATTTTTTCTATATTGTCATGTATTGCATTGTTCTGCTGCCACTAAGTTTACAAATTTCCCGACACAGGCTGGTGTTGTTAAACCTGATTCTGATTCTGATTCTTTCTTTGGTGGAAACATTCTTAACTCAGGAATTAATCTAATGATCCTTTGCCAGTTTACGTTCAAAGTAATTAAGTGAATATTCTTGACAAATTTATCTATGGAATTGGTTTGCCATTGCCTTCTTCTGGGCAGTGTCTTTACAAGATGGGTGACCCCAGCCATTACCAATACTCTTCAGAGATTGTCTGCCTGGAGTCAGTGGTCACAGAACCAGTCCTTGAGATATGACAAACACGAGGAAATCTGCAGATGCTGGAAATTCAAGCAACACACACAAAATACTGGTAGAACACAGCAGGCCTGGCAGCATCTATAGGGAGAAACACCGTCGACGTCTCGGCCTGGAATGTCGACAGTGCTTCTTACTTGAGATATGGACTGGTTGTTCATAGGGCCATCCACCACCTGCTCCCATGGTTTCACATGACCCCGATCAGGGGGCTAAGCAGCTACTGCACTTTGCCCAAGGGTGACCTGCAGGCTAGTGGAGGGAAGAAACACCTTAAACCTTCTTTGGTAGAGATACATCTTCACCCCGACACCCTAAGGTCATTAGAGGTCATTCTTAAATAATGTGGCCAAAACTGTACACACGTCTTCAGGAACAGCTTCTTCCGCTCTGCCATCTGATTTCTGAATGGATATTGAACCCATGAACACTACCTCACTACTTTTCTATTTCTACTTTTGCACTACTTATTTAACTAGACTTACTGTAATTCACTTTTTAAAATTATTATGTATTGCATTGTACTGGTGCTACAAAGATGACAAATTTCATGACATATGCTGGTGATTAAATCTGATTCTGCTGTATTCATCCTAATGGCCTGTACAGTTACAGAAATATCTCCTTACTCTTATACTTTCTTCACTCTGAAATAACAGCTAATGTTGCCTTTGGCTAATTAATCACTTGCCATGTCTGTACAATAACCTTTGCATTAAGTGCAAAGTTACATAATCCAATATTTATGACATTACAGTTTATTATTATCAATCTAAAGTTTCTTCCTATTCCACAGAGAAATACACATAAACTTACTGCTATGGAAACTTAACCTGGGACCTAGGTTGACCCAGCTTTGTATTAAGTCTATGGCTGATCCAGTATCTTTATAAAATGGCTCAATCTTTATAAAATGTTATTATCCTTTGTTATTTCTTATTAAATATTCATTCTACATGGATTTTCTTTGTAATGCACACAAATTGCTGGAAGACCTCTGTAGGTCAGACAGCATTTGCGGAAATGAATAAACAGTCAATATTTCGGGCTGAGACCCTTCTCGAGGACTGGAAAGGAAGGGGGAAGTCACCAGAATAAAAAGGTGGGGTGGAGGGGAAGGAGGGTAGCTAGAAGGTGATAGATGAAGGCAGGTGGGCTTATAATTATAAAGGAAAGGGCTCCAATTATAAAAGAAAGCTCCTTGCAATATCTAAGATGCTGGAGAAACTCAACAGGCCAGGCAGCACCTGTGGAGGGCAAAAGACAGTCAATGTTTCTTTGTGTTCACTTTGTAATCTATGCGTTAAAAGATTTTAATGGTTTCACTCATCCTGGACTGCTCAAAATGCCCAATGTCCTTGGGTGCAAGTTTTTCACTAATTGGGAAGTTCCTCGGATGGAAAGAACTGAAGCACACTGAATATATGCAGCCTCAACTGGAGCCTTGGAAACACAGATACAGTGGCGTCATTAATGGGATAATCAACTTTAAAAGATCTTAATGGTCCCACTTATTCTGGACAGAGTAACGAATCACTTTTCAACCTTATCATGTGATAAACAGTAGCAAAATGGTACAAAGTAGGCTTTGAATCATCTTCCAGACCTCTCAGTAAACTGTGTCCAGTGAGGAATGAGAACGTATACATAAAAAACATAGGATGTAGAAACTGGAGTACTCCTTTCTTGTTCCTCTACTACCATGTAATAAGATTGTAACTGACTTTATGCTAATTTTCCTGCACTAAATCTATATCCTTTAATTTTCAATGTTCAAAGTAAATTATAATATCAAACTATGTATACAGTATGTCACTATGTACAACACTATGATTCATTTTCTTGTGGGCATACTCAGCAGATCTATGAGTTAATATCTATAACAGGATCAACCAGTGTGCAGAAGGCAACAAACTGTGCAAATGCAAATATAAATAAATAGCAACAAATAACCAGAATGTGAGATAAAGTGTTCTTGAAAGTGAGATCATTGGATGTGGGAACATTTCAATGATAGGGCAAGTGTTGTTGAGTGTAGTTATATTAGTTCCCTCATATACAAACACTTTTTCTTTGTACTTAATTTACTCATGCCTGAACTCATCAACCTTCTTATTTCTTATTTATTCTAGTTATTTAGAGAAACAGAGTGGATAAGCCCTTCTAGCACTTTGAGCCAGGACACCCAGCAACCCTCCGATTTAACCCTAGCCTAATCACAGTACAATTTCCAATGGCCAATTAACCTGCTAGCTTCTACGTCTCTGTACTGTGGGAGGAATCCGGAGAACCTGGAGGAAACCCGCACGTACACTGTGAAGGAATGTACAAACTTGTGTCACCCTCGGGCTCTGCCAGCTCATGTTTGTCGAGGGGAAAACAACTTCTGACCCAGCCGAACTGACAAATCTCGTTTGCGTGGATGCTGTGTGATGTGTTGCCCAGTTACAAATCCGAACCGCAAAGTATCAGGCAGTACACCATATGCAATTAAATGATTGAACTTTGTAAATCTTAATTTAGATAGAGGGTTAGTAAAGAAAGTAAAAAGTAAAAGGAAAAAGTCTATTGCGCATTGTTGGAGCTCACTGATATGGCTATTCAACAACCATTGACCTCCTTCGAGTGTCGATGACTGTTGGACCCTTGCTCCTCAGTCCACTTCTGGCTCTCTCCATTCACATCTTCTCTCTCCATCACTTCCCAATTAAAGACCACAAAAAACCCAGCTCCCAGACACATGAGAAAGAACAACATTTCTCCCATTGGATATCATACATTTCAAAGTCCCGTTTCCCTAGCTATAACCCAAACATGGCTTCTACAGAAAAACCATCACCTTAACTGTGGAACATTACATAGAAGGCATTACATTAGCCTTTGCCTTACAGCTTGTTACACTTGCTTGCACACGATGCTGGAATTGGACGCCGAACTCCGACGCCCTGAGCTGCAATAGCGTTACGCTAACTGCTATGTTACCATGGCACCCCACGAAGGAAACCGGAATACTCATTTCTTGTTCCTTCTCTATTATGTAATAAGTTTGTAACTGACCTGATGCTCATTTTCCTGCGCTAAATCCACCCTTCACATACAAACATTTTCCTGTCTGTCCAGAATTTACTCATTAGCCTTCTTGGCTTTCGAAAGGATTTCAAAATTCACCACCCTCCACGTGAAGAAATGTTCTTTTCGTCCTTAAAATGCACAGGTGCAGCACTGGATGGCACCGTGTCGTCATGGGCAATGCCACATTTAACAGCAACCAGCTGTAAAATCAGTCGGGTTTGGATTCCCGCCGCTGTCTGTAGGAGTTTGTACATTCTCCCCATAGCCCTGTGGGTTTCCTCCCACCTTCCAAAGATGCACGGTTAGGGTTGGTTAGTTGTGGGCGCGCTACACTGGCATTGAAAACATGGCAACACTTATGGTCTGCTCAATACAAATCTCACTGATTTGGCACAAATGACGGATTTCGCTGTATGTTTTGATATACTGTACACATGACGTATAAAGCTACTCTTGTCTAATCTCTAAGTTATATAGCGTTTGAAATCCGTAACCCCTATAACTATTCTGCCAGGGACCGAATGTATCTTGCAGTGATCTCCCTTCCCACTCTTCTAAACCCAAGAGAATATTGGCCCAGCCTGCTTCATCTCTCCTTATTGAAGCAATCACTTCACTCCCACAATCAATTTGATGAACCTTTGTTGCATTGTCTGTTACAGGGAAACACTTCCATAGCTAAGAAGACCAAACCTGGACACAATATTCTAGATCCAAACTCACCGGAGTCTTGTACACACTTCACTTTTATACTCAAATCCTTCTGCAATACATGACAGCCTAGTATTTTCCTTTTGAATAAAATTTGCAATTTAACAATGTGATTCATGTACCAGGACACCCAGGTACCCAGAAGTGGCACACTTCTCCATGTCTCATCACTTAAGAAAAATACTCTGCTTTACTGACCGACACAACGGTAAGATGAAGAATTAATTGTCATATGCGCAGGTACACTAAGGTAGAGCATTATATGCGCGGGTGCAGTGAGTTAGAATGTTCCGTGCACAAGTACAGTGAGATAGTGTCTTACGTACAGATATAGTGAAGTCAAAATCAGAAACAGATTTAACTTCACTGGCATAAGTCATGAAATACGTTGTTTTGCAGCAGCAGTGCATTGCAATATACAATAAAAACTATAAATTACAATAAGAAAATTGCATAATGTACTGTGCAAAAGTCTTAGGTACATATATATAGCACAGGTGTCAAAACATTTGCACTGTACTTCATATGAAGTCTTTCACATTACCAAATAACACTTAATACAAAGCTAAGATCTCTTAACTCTGTTTTCCAAATACCATCCTATTTTACCAAATGTACAGTACTGTGCAAAACTAAATTAAGTAAGCAGTGTAACAAAAGATTAAACAAAGGGTAGAGTACATGGGTTCATTGTCCATTCCAAAATCTGATGGCAGAGAGGAAGAAGCTGTTCCTGTAATGCTGAATGGGCGTCTTCAGGTTCCTGCACCACCTCCTCGATATTAGCAATGAGAAAAGTGCTGGTCTTGGACGATGGGTGTCCTTAGTGATGGATGGTGCCTTCTTGAGGCATTGCCTTTGAAAGTGCCCTTGATGCAGGGGTGGCTCATGCCGGTGATGGAGCTGGGTGAGTTTGCAACTTTCTGCAACTTTTCCCAGAGCCGTGCAGTGGCCCTTCCATACCAGACTGTGATGCAATCAGTTAGAATGCTCTTGGTGTACCTGGAGAAATTTTCAACAGTCTTTGGTGACATGCCAAGTCTTTTTTTCATTTGCACAGATAAAGTAAGCTAGAAGGTCATATGTGCAGGTATGGTGAAATTAATGTCATTTAATGGCGATATTGGTCAGCTCCACAAACCAGCAACCTGGGTTTGTCCCTGCCTTTGGGTGCTGTTTGTGTGGAGTTTACACATTCACTCCATAACTGTGGGTCTCCACTGGATGTTCGGCTATTCTTTCATATCCTCTACATGTACTGGTGAATCAAGGCGACTGCAAATTACACCTTGGTGTAAGAAAAGAGCAAAACAAAAAAAAAAACAAGGTGGAGATTGAGGACATCTGAGGGAGAATAAGCTGCAGATCTGCACGGAAATAGAATATGGGGAATGAGATTAACGGGATTGCTCTGCTGCTAGCCTGATGGCCTGAATGGCCTCCTTCTGTCCCAGAGTAAGTACAAAAAGTAGACTTTGTTTTTCTCATTGTCTACGTCCTCTCTATATGTTTCTACATTATACACTCAGTGTATAACATTATTAGGTACACTCCTGTACCTAAGAAAGTGGCTGCAGCAGTAGAACTTGACGTGGTCTGCTGCTGCTGTAGCCCATCTATTTAAAGGTTCGAAGTACACCACTGTTGTAACACGTGGCCATTTGAGTTACTGTCGCCTTCCTGCCAGTTTGAACCAGTCTGGCATTCTCCTCTAACCTCTCTCATTAACAAGGTGATTTATCCACAGAAGTACAACTCATGTTTTTTGGTGTTTTGCACCATTTCCTGTAAACTCTAGAGACTGTTGTAAAAATCCCAGGAGATTGGCAGTTTCTCAAATCACCCCATCTGGCACCATGGTCAAAGTCACTTAAGTCACATTTCTTTCCTATTCTGATGTTTGGTCTGAACAACAACTGAACCTCTTGACCATGCCTGTATGCTTTTATGCATTGAATTGTTGCCACATGATCGGCTGATTAGATATTTGTATTAATGAACAGGTGTATGGATGTACCTAATAAAGTAGCCAAATATGTTTATTCCATCTGTCCTGTCTTCACCCAGAAACTAAGCCACATCTATCCATTTGAAGCCTCGCTGCCTCCTCCTCAACTTGCCACCACCCATCATTGCATAGCGAAAGAGTTTCTCATAATATATTGGATGGAGAGCAAGTTTTGAAAACTGAGAAGTAATAGTTATCTACATTTGTATGTGACCAAGTCAGAATGTGCACTTTTATTCAAGGTGTAGGTCTCTTCTACAATTCAGGCTTTCCATCTGGGTACAAAATGGAGATTTTTCATTTGTAAAAGGTACATTGGATTTTTTGATTCAGCCTGATTGAATTAAATTGACTTTATTTCTTACATCCTTCACATACACGAGGAGCAAAAATCTTTATGTTATGTCTCAGTCTAAATGTGCAATGTGCAATCATAGTAATTTATAATAATTTTTAATAAATAGAACAGTCAATGTAACATAGAATACACTCAAATCAGCGTGAGTTCATCAGTCTGATGGCCTGGTGGAAGAAGCTGTCCCGGAGCCTGTTGGTCCTGGCTTTTATGCTGCGGTACTGTTTCCCAGATGGTAGCAGCTGGAATAGATTATGGTAGGGGTGACCTGAGTCCCCAATTATCCTTCAGGCCCTTTTTACACACCTGTCCTTGTAAATGTCCTGAATCATGGGTAGTTCACAACTACAGATGCACTGGGCTGTCTGCACCACTCTCTGCAGAGTCCTGCAATTGAGGGAAGTACAGTTCCCATATCAGGCAGTGATGCAGCCAGTCAGGATGCTCTCAATTGTGCCCCTGTAAAAAGTTCTTAGGATTTGGGGGCCCATACCAAACTTCTTCAGATGTCTGAGGTGAAAGAGGCACTGTTGTGCCTTTTTCACCACACTGCTGGTGTGTACAGACCACGTGAGGTCCTCAGTGATGTGGATGCCGAGGAACTTGAAGCTGTTTACCCTCTCAACCCCAGATCCATTGATGTCAACAGGGGTTAGCCCATCTCCATTCCTCCTTTGTTTTTGTGACATTGAGGGAGAGGTTGTTTTCTTGACACCGCCATGTCAGAGAGATGACTTCTTCCCTGTAGGACACCTCATTATTGTTTGAGATAAGGCCAATCAATGTCGTGTTGTCGGCAAATTTAATGAGCGATCGAAACTGTGGGTGACAACACAGTCATGGGTATACAGGGAGTAAAGGAGGGGACTTAGTACACAGCCCTGAGGGGCTCCTGTTTTGAGAGCCAGAGGGGTGGAGGTGAGAGAGCCCACTCTTACCACCTGACAGGAAGCCCAGGATCCAGCTGCAAAAGGCAGGGTCAAGGCCGAGGTCTCTGAGTTTCCTGTTGACCCTGGATGGAATTATGGTGTTGAATGCTGAACTGTAGTCCAAGAACAGCATTCTCACATAAGGATCCTTCTTCTCCAGATGTGTAAGGATGGTATGTAAAGCTGTGGCTATTGCATCGTCTGCCACTTTAGGATTCTGAGTTAAGCTTAAAGGATCTATCTTAACTTAACAAGCCAACCCACTTCCAGAGCAACACATAAACTGCTGATGGAGCTCAGCAGGTCAGGTGGCATCTATGGAGGAAAATAAACAGTTGACATTTTGGGCTGACCGTTTATTCCCCTCCATAGATGCTGCCTGACCTCCTGAGTCCCTCCAGCATTTTGTGCGTTGCTCTGGATTTCCAGCATCTGCAGAATCTCTTGTGTTCATGATTTGCCAACCCACTTCCAGCTTTTTCAAACTTTCCCTCCTCTACTTTTAGCTCACTAACAGACCCCTGATATACACTTTTACAAAGGGAAGATGAGGATTTTGCAATGTTCTTATTACAGATTTCTTGTATTGAACTATTTAGCCTCCGTCCTGCATTAAATCCTCTGCCTTCTATCAGATTCACAGCAATGTTTGTTGTCTTCCTTTACCTCAAGGAGAACAAAATTCTTTCTATGGGCATCTGTGGTTATGATAGGAAATTCTGTACTTGCTGTCTTGACATCTCCATGAGTGGTACAGCTGTCAAACAGTGACCTGATTGAAAAACATAGCTATATTTGTGCATTCATGATGCTTCAGAATAACCAGATAACCATTAACTGTGTTACTGTATAACTTGGACCAAACATTAAAGAAAGAAACCCATTGAAGCAGGGAGAAGCAGCATATGCTTGCCTATCACTTTTACCTTGTTCAGAGAACAGTGGTTAGATGGTCTGCCAGAGGTCTTTTGACATTCATGTACTATGTAAAATAAGTCCAATTTTTAATTCAATTAGAATTCAGTAACTAACATCGGTGAACTATATAAACACAAGTGATTCTGTAGGTCCTGGAAATCTTGTGTATTCCCTTGTCCATTCATCCATCCAGGCACTTATTCCTGCAAGTGGCCAAAGTGCTACACCTGCCTATTCACCTCTTCCCTCACCTCCATTCAGGGCCCCAAACACTCCTTCCAGGTGAGGCAACACTTCACCTGTGAATCTTCTGGGGATTTCTCTTGTATCCAGTGCTCCCAATATGGCCTCCTCTACACTGGTGATTCCTGTTGTAAATTGGGGAACCATTTTGTCAAGCACCTCTGCTCTGTCGGTCAAAAGCAGAGCTTCCTGGTGACCAGACATTTTATTTCTGATTCCCATACCTGTTCCAACATGTTGGTCCATGGCCTCCTCTTCTGCCATGATAAGGTCACTCGCTGGGTGGAGAAGCAACACTTTATTTCATGTGGGTAGCCTCCAAACTGATGGCATGAATATCAAGTTCTCCTGATGGTAAAATAAAAATTCCCTCCGTCTCCCCTCTTCTCCAATTCCCCACTCTGGCCTCTTACCTCTTCCCACCGGCCTATCACCTCCCTGTCTCCTATGGTCCACTCTCCTATCCTATCAGATCTCTTCCTCTCCAGCCTTTTACCTTTCCCACCCACCTGGCTTCGCCTATCTCATTCTAGCTATCATCCTTCACCCTGACAGCACCTTTTACTCTGGCGTCTTTCCCTTTCCTTTCCAGTCCTGAAGAAGGGTCTGGGCCTGAAGCCTCAATTGTTTATTCACTTCCATAGATGCTGCCTGATCTGCTGAGTTCCTCCAGCATTGTGCATGTGTTGCTTTGGATTCCCAGCATCTGCAGAAGGTCTTGTACTCATGATTCTTTGCTCTCTTGGCTCCTCTTTCTTCGTTCATTCTTTGCTCTGGTACCACACTAAAAATTTCTCAGCAATAAATTTTATGCCTAATTCTTGACTTCCGAAGAACTTTCGGATTGCAAAAGCATCGGATTCAACAAACAGCAACTAAATTAAATAATTGTGAACCACCAATCCGCACATATCTTCATGAATGAAAGCTACTTCTAAAATACTAATATTTGACACGCTTTCTATAGTACTTCAATTGTTTAAAATATATCAGAACCTTTATAGTTAGAAACTATTGCCCTAAATAAAGCTCTCTAGTTAATGATAAGGAATGACAAATTTTCTCCATTCTTCCAGTCTACAGACACCAAGAAAAACATCATTGCTTCATCTGGTGACTGACGTCCAAATAACTTAGCATGAATCAACTTTTGCAGAAATAAAAACATGTCGTCATTTGAGAAACTCAGCCAATTAAGAAGATGATGACTTCTTTAATTCTGGCCTCAGTTTCATTTTGCTTGACCCCTCCCTATAGCTCCTAGCTTCTCTGTGCTCCAAAAATCCCACTGGTCAAAGGGTCGTTCCTTCACAGTGAGCTCGGAGCAATTTATCATACCTTTTTGAAAGTTTTGTAACCATAAGTATAATTCCAAAGTGACAGCTCAACGTTCTTTAATCTGTTTCTAATGTGAGGAAGGAAGAATTTATTAATGAGAGCTCCGTAAGAGAGGTCAGGGTTCAAATGGCATCTGTACTCGTCAGAGGATAACTCTTCCTTCAAAACAGATTAACCATCAGCTGGCTGCTTCTGATCAAGAGCTATGTTTTCTAAACGGAGAGACTGTTCAATACTCATATGATAGTGGGATAGAAGTTGTCTCTGAGCCTGTACCTAGTCTCCACGTTTTAAAGGTTTTTTCTCAAATTCACATTGTATCTTAAGCTCAAAGGTTACAGTTTACAATCACCAGTCCGTGAGTTGTATAATGGGGGCATCTTTCATCAACTTACTCTGTTCATTCCAAATATGAGAGAACATAATTCATGAATAATTCACCCCCCCATTCATTGAAACCTCTTAAATATTCATAATGGACAGAATGGAATTGGAGAGGATATTTCCTATAGTGGGTAAGTCCATGTCTAAAGGGCACTGCCTCAGAATACAGGGGCATCCATTTAGAACCAAGTTGAGGAGGGATTTACTTAGCCAGATGGTGGGAATCTTTGGAATTGATTGCCTTAGACAGCTGTGGAGGCCAAGCCATTGGTTATTTTTAAAGCAGGGGTAGACAGGTTTATGATTAGTCAGGTCGTCAAAAGTTGTGAGGAGAAGGCAGGAGAATGGAGTTGAGAGGGATAATAAATTAGCCATGATGGAATGGCAGAGCTGACTCAAATGTGCCAAATAGCCTAATTCTGTCTTATGGTCTTATGATCTTTACAATGCAGTCAAATCTCTTTTCCTCTAAGAATTACTCCAGTTACTCTTTTGAAATGCAAGCTCATAACATTTTCAAATGAGAGCAGTGGGACAGCTGTGAACCTTGTGTCAACTGTCCAGTTTCTGTGCTGTACTTGAATGCTGGTCTGTAGATAAGTGTTGTGGGCAAGCTAAATGGATCGTGTTATTCACTTATTTTCTCTTTGAGTCAGCAAAAGCATGTAACAGACTGTTTCTTTTGTTTGATAGTCACAGAACAAAGAAAGCATGTCAGGCTTCTAAATTTCCACATAGAAGCCAAGAAGATGCAGTCTGATAGCGCGCAATTAGAACAAAAGTCTGGAACCGGTCTCTTCATACCATAAGCAACAGAAAAACTTTCACTTCCAAACATGGTGACCCTGTGTCAATGAAGCAACTAAATGAATTGTTGCTGGTACCAAAAATATGGATCAGTATTTTCTATCCTGGTCTCATATTGATTCGAATATTTGTTTAATACAAATTTAGATTACTTTGCATTTCCTACATAAATAAGGGTCTAAATGGTGTAAAAGCCCATTGGGTTCTAAGAGTGCAAATGCATCACTGAAACTTTAACATCAGGATTTCCATGCCATTGGAAGATAACAATAATTCAAAGCCCATTTGAAAGCGATTGAATTGAAAAACGAATCCTTGTCAAGTTTAAGCTGAAGCCTAGTTAGACATACAAAATGCTGGAGGAACTCAGCAAGTCAGGCAGCATCTACGGAGAGGAATAAGCGGTTGACATTTTGAGCCGGAACCCTTCACAAGTCCTGATGAAGGGTCTCTGCACAAAATATTAACAGCTTATTCTTCTCCTTAGATGCTGCCTAACCTGCTGAGTTCCTTCAGAATTGTTTGTATGTTGCTCTGGATTTCCAGCATCTGCAGAATCTCTTGTGTTTTTGAGTACTTGCTAGGCCACATTGTATTTCAGCTCCTCATTTTGCAAACGGGATGTGGAGACCCTAGAGAAAGTGTAGTATAAATAGTCAGCCAGGGTGTTACTGTGACTGAGGGCTTGTAAAGAATTAGAAAAAGAATGAATAGTCAAACTTTAAAATTATGAAGGTGTTTGTAAAATTATGAAGAGGTTTGATAGGAAACTAGAAAAATTTGAATCCTGGACAAGAGGCCATGATCATCAGATTGTTACAAATAAACCAACAGAAATTCAGGAGAATCTTTCTTATTCATCAAGTGATCACAATGTCAAAACCTGTTACCCCTGGAAGTAGTTTTTTTTAAATGATCAAAACATACTCTATTCACAATAAAATTATTTACAAAAATCATTCAATAACTCTAAATTCTTGACAGACATTACCATTACATTCTGTGCAGTTTAAAGATTTCAGCCGCTCAGGTGGCGCTCTGCTGGTTTATATTGTACCACCATGGTTGAGGGGTACACTTCCTGCCACCCAACCCCTCCCACTCCCATGGGAGAAGAACCCTAAACCATGGTCCTTCCCCACCGGGCCCTTGCGCTGGCTGCACCAAGTTTGAGTGCGTCCCTCAGCACGTACTCCTGCAGCTGGGAATGTGCCAGTCGGCAGCCTTCTCCCACGGACATCTCCGTGTGCTGATAGACCATCAAGTTTCTGGTCGGCCGAAGAGCATCTTTCACTAGGTTGATAATCTGCCAGCAGCACCAGATGTTTGTCTCCGTGTGCGTCCCCGGGAACAGCCCGTAGATCAGAGAGTTCTCTGTTATGCAGCTGCCGGGGATGAAGTGTGACACCAGCCCTTTCATCCTCCTCCACACCTTCTCCGCGAACCCACAGTGTGAAAAGAGGTGGGTTACTGATTCCGCCCCACCGCAGTCCTCCCGTGGGCAGCGGGATGTGGAGTCGGCGTTCCAGGAGTACAGGAGGGACCTGACTGGGAGGGTCCCTCTCACCACCAGCCAGACTAGGCCTTGGTGCCAGTTGGTGAGGTCTGGCAATGAGACATTTTACCTTACCCCAGGCAGTAGGTGAGATGAATATATTGAGATGAATGTATTGGTTTCCGGTAGCTGAATAGTTATGTACTGGACTAGGGTAATATCTGTTTGGATCACACCACAGCAATCAGGAAAGAGGCACAAAACTCACAGCCGTTTTATTAAACATTGATAGAACAAAGAAAATTGAAAATGGACACTAACAGGAGTAGAGGCTAGCAGCAGGAGGAGAAGAAGCAAAGATGGTAGTTTTTAATACCCATTCAAATTCACAGATAAGAGTCAACCAATCAGATAGCCCTATTGAAATAATGCAACACTAGAGACACTTCCAGGACTTGCAAAGAATTATAACCACTAGGGGACACACTGAATAACTGCATAAACATACTGTGGCCACTAGGAAACATACTGAACAGTTACATGTATATAAGTAGAAAAAATACAGCGGGCATAAATTGCTAAACTGCAAAAGAAATAACAATTAAACATTCTATATTTAAACAGATATATATTTTTTAAAAACTAGTTTGAGTAATGATATTCATACTGGTAGGTTATTGAAAAAAGCCAACAGCTTCATAATGTCAGGCAAGAATTCTGGCCAAGATGTGATTCCAGATTAACAGCAATTAACAACCCATGGAAAATATCAAGTCACACGACAAGAAACATTTGAACATAAATGCTAGCTTGCCAACAACACTGACATCTAGTCAGTGAGCTTACAAAAGATGAATAACAGATATGCCTTTTAAGGGCAATTTGGACGTGTGCATACTGGAGAACGGAATAGTAGATTTTGCTGATCAAGGAGTAAAGCTAATCAACACCTGCATCCACTGTCAATCTATCTATATAAAGTGTCTTACGTAGTTATATTTATCATGATTTTATTATTGTGTTCTTTATCTTACTGTGTTTATTGTGCACCTCATTGGATCCAGAGTAACAATTATTTTGTTCTCCTTTACACTTGTGTACTGGAAAGGACATTAAACAATATTGAATTTTGCATCTTGAATTACTCATTTATCGAGATATAGTGCAGAACAGGCCCTTCTGCCGTTCGAGCTGTGCTGCCCAGCAATCCCCCCAATTTAATGTTAGCCTAATCACAGGAGAATTTACAGTGACCAATTAACCTACCAACTGGTCTTTGGACTGTGGGAGGAAACCTACATAGCTATGGGGAGAATGTATAAACTCCTTACAGGCAGAGGTGGGAATTATACAACTTACAGAAGATAGCAGGGCTCAATGGGCTGTTTGTCGACCATGTGTTTTAAGTTGCATCAGTTCCATAGCAAGAAAATAGGCCATTATTTTTCTAGCCAATGTTATTGTGCACTGTTTTGAAGAGATTATTCTGCTAAAGCACCTCATTAATCACAAGATGATATTACACACAGCAAATTTCAGATTCAGATGAAAACAATGAATCTAATATGAGAAATATTTTAGAAAATGTTGATGAGATAGAAGTTGAAATCTACTGAAGATCCTGAGCCTTTTACTCAAATCGCATAGGATTGTGGCTCCACGTGTTTCTCACTGCGATAAATATTGTGGAGCTGTGTCTCTGCCATGGTACAATTGACCATGAATCAACGGCTGGTTAACAGTTCTCCAGGTTTGTGCTCCAGTGTTGTATAGGGTGCTGCCTTGAAGCCAGGTCCCAGGCTTCAGACGAGATGTTAAACCAAGGCTCAGATCTCTTGGGTGGCATTTAAAAGATTCCACGGCACTAACGAAAGAAGAGTATCCAACACCAGCCCTGATTCCTTCTCCAGGCCAGAGCTGCTAATCTTTAATTATATCTATCTACTGTGCAGACTAGGCCTTTCCAGTCCTTTGAGCCACACCACCCTGCAATCCCCTGATTTAATCCTAGTCCAATCACAGGACAGTTTACAATGACCTTCTTATTTCTAATGACCTTACAATTTACAATCCTACCAACTGACATGTCTTTGGACTGTGGGAGGAAACTGGAACACATAGAACATAGAATAGTACAGCACAGTACATGCCCTTTGGCCCAAAATGTTGTGCTGACCCTTAAACCCTGCCTCCCATACAACCCCCCTCCTTAAATTCCTCCATATACCTGTCTAGTAGTCTCTTAAATTTCACTAGTGTATCTGCCTTCACCACAGACTCAGGCAGTGCATTCCACGTACCAACCACTCTCTAAGTAAAAAACCTTCCTCTAATATCCCCCTTGAACTTCCCTCCCCTTACCTTAAAGCCATGTCCTCTTGTACTGAGCAGTGGTGCCCTGGGGAAGAGGTGCTGGCTGTCCACTCTGTCTATTCCTCTTAATATCTTGTATACCTCTATCATGTCTCCTCTCATCCTCCTTCTCTCCAAAGAGTAAAGCCCTAGCTCCCTTAATCTCTGATCATAATGCATACTCTCTAAACCAGGCAGTATCCTGGTAATTCTCTTCTGTACCCTTTCCAATGCTTCCACATCCTTCCTATAGTGAGGTGATCAGAACTGGACACAGTACTCCAAGTGTGGCCTAACCAGAGTTTTACAGAGCTGCATCATTACCCCACGACTCTTAAACTCTATCCCTCGACTTATGAAAGCTAACACCCCATAAGCTTTCTTAACTACCCTATGTACCTGTGAGGCAACTTTCAGGGATCTGTGGACTTGTACCCCCAGATCCCTCTGCTCCTCCACACTACCAAGTATCCTGCCATTTACCTTGTACTCTGCCTTGGAGTTTGTCCTTCCAAAGTGTACCACCTCACACTTCTCTGGGTTGAACTCCATCTGCCATTTCTCAGCCCACTTCTGCATCCTATCAATGTCTTTCTACAATCTTCGACAATCCTCTACACTATCCACACCACCACCAGCTTTTGTGTTGTCTGCAAACTTGCCAACCCACATCCATCCCCACATCTAGGTTGTTGATAAACTGGGAGACCGTTTCACTGAACACCTACGCTCCGTCCGCCAGAGAAAGCAGGATCTCCCAGTGGCCACACATTTTAATTCCACGTCCCATTCCCATTCTGATATGTCTATCCATGGCCTCTTCTACTGTCGAGATGAAGCCACAATCAGTTGGAGGAACAACACCTTATATTCCGTCTGGGTAGCCTCCAACCTGATGGCATGAACACTGATTTCTCTAACTTCCGTTAATGCCCCTCCTCCCCTTCTTACCCCATCCCTAATTTTTAATTTTCCATTAATTTTTTTTCTCTCTTTTCCTCTCACTATCACTCTTTGCCTGTTCTCCATCTTCCTCTGGTGCTGCCCTCGCCCTTTCTTTCTTCCAAGACCTTCCATCCTATGATACTCCCCCTTCTCCAGCCTTGTATCCCGTTTGCCAATCAACTTCCCAGCTCTTAGCTTCATCCCTCCCCCTCCTGTCTAATCCTATCATTTCAGATCTCCACCTCCCCCCTCACTTTCAAATCTCTTACTGTCTCTTTTTTCCACTGGTCCTGACGAAGGGTCTCGGCCCGAAACATCGACTGTGCTTCTTCCTATAGATGCTGCCTGGCCTGCTGTGTTCCACCAGCATTTTGTGTGTGTTGCTTGAATTTCCAGCATCTGCAGATTTCCTCGAGTTTGAGGACTGTTCCATGCTATATGTCGAAATAAGCAAATAAAAATCAATCACAGAGCCTTCGGTAATTTAACAGAATGAATGAAAGGACGGTAGTTCAAATACAGAATCTTCATATTACAGAAGTGTTAATATTTAACTACAGCCATTCAGCGTTAATAAATTGGCCCTTATACAGACAAGTTTCAGTAGTGCTGATGAGGACTTTCAACTTGAGTTATTAACTCTATTCCTCTTTTTTCACAGAGGCCTCCTGGGCTGAGTAATTCCTGCTTTTATTTCAATAGTAATTCTGCTTTATTTTCTTTATAAATAAGTTTGATTTTTTTAAAAATCTGCCCAGTGAGTTTTAAACCATGGATTTGTATAAATGAGACTGAGTTATTACTGACGGGTGGCAGAGTTCAAAGTAAATTTATTATCAAGGTATGAACATATCGCCATATAGTACAGTGGATTCCGGACCATTGTTTAGTTAGGATGGTTCTTAAAGAACATAAACTAATTGAGATAATAGCAGGGATTCCTTCATTCATGTGGGACATTGTGCACTTAATTGCAACAGGAGATTTTTGTCAGACAGTTTCTAACTAGCATCAATTGTGTGCACTAGTGGGGTCATTAGACACCATATAATACTTAGAACAAACAGTCTTCTAATAGCCACAGTGTATGTGCTTGTATTCAAGGTACAGTGATTATTGTCACTGATAGTTGGCAATAAATAGGCGGTAAGCCAATTCAGAACTGTTTTGGTCACCATGGTATCAAGCATTTAGGCTGGGAGATGCTGGAAACAGCCATGAGTGAAAATGAAACTTTTGCTACCTCAACAGGGGAAGAATTACAAAGAGTTTGAAGGTATCAACAATCATCTTGAATGTTATGTAAAGGGGGTTTCTTCTTTTTTCTTTATTACTGTGTATGTAATCAAAAGGGCTTCTTTGTTTTGTTAACTAGCAGGAATGCTAATTTACTGATAATGAGAATTGTATTCCTTTGTAAACCAAATGGGGATTAATGTTCTTTCTTCTGAGTCTGTAAGCTTTTGTTGACGGGCTTTTGGGCAGATCGGCGCGAGAGGGTTGAGAGAGAGGACACAATGCTGTAAGCTGGGCGAGGAACGAACCCCAAGCGGGGGTCTGAGGCCAGGAGGTTCTCCGAGGAGGGGGGATGAAGCTAGATGTGCTTGGTTGACCACTCGGAGGGTCCTGAGCTGCGAGTCGAGGAGTTCGGAGGGGATCGAATGGTGGTCAGAAGACTTCAGTAATTGAGCTCCAACAGTTGTGCACGAAGTGGTTTGGACTTTGATAAGTTTGGCGCCTTTTCTTTATTGTTTCTCTTCATATATACTGTATTGTCATTAATCACTTAGTTATAGTAACCTTTATAAATTGTACTCATTTAATCGCTTATGGTGTACTGTCTGTTTTTGGGCGAGGCGGGGACATCCACACCAGCTGATTACCCAGTTTGGCGGGGCCGAAGGCTGCTCCCCCTAGACGAGAACGAGCTGAGCGAGCCTGAGGTGACCCAGGGGGTTACAGTTACAATGAAAATGACAATTTGGAGGCTGTTGTCATTGAAAGCATTGTATGCAGGCATTACATTATCTGCACTAGATGTCTGGGCTAATTTTGTTCATTTACAATCAAAAGAACACACATTATACACTGGATGAATTCCTCTGTTGATAATTATTAGGAACTAATACACAGTTTTGTAGTACTATGAGAATGTGAGTTGTAGAGGCCTTAAAAGTAACTCCTTAAGTTGTGAAATAATTATCGAAGTGAGTAAAGATAACCACTGATTCAGGAGCCTGATGGTTGAAGGGTAATAACTGTTCTCAGTGGTGTGGCACCTAAAACTCCTGTACCTCCTTCCTGAGGGCAACAGCAAGAAGAGAGCAGAGCTTGGATATTGGGGGTGGGGTGGGGAGGGTGGTCCTGGATGATAGATGCTGCTTTCTTGTAGCTGCTTGTAGATGTTCTCATCGGTGGGCAGGGCTTTTGCTGGGGTGGACTGGGCTGGATCTACGACCTTTTGTAGGCTCTTCCATTCATGGGCATTGGTATTTCCATACCAGGCTGTGAAGCAAACAGTCAGGATACTGCCCACTGTGCATCTGTAAAAGTTTGTCAAAGCTTTAGATGACCTGCTGAATCTGTGCTCACTATAAATAGGCATAGTGTAGAATAAAAGACATCCGTGAGCTGTCAGTGCTGTAGAGTGTGATATAAAGTTAGCTTCATGCCAATTCACTCTGACTTGAGTTTTTAGTGTGCTGTTGGAGGTTAAGAATTAATCACTTTACTCAAGTTCCAAAAGATAAGGCAAAGGCTAATTTATGGGAAACATTATTAATTATGTCAAATACTAGAGAACATGCATTTAATGTGAGAGGAGCAAGATTTAAAGGAAATGAACAGGGTAAGATTTATTACACAGGGTATGTGTCTGAAATGGAATGCCGGGGTAGTGGGAGAAGCAGATGTGATAGTGGCAATTCTCGAGGCTTTTCAATGGACACATGAATGTGCAGGGAAAAGGCATTTAATTCAAAATTGGCTCCATGTTCAGCACAGAAATCATGGGGCAAAGGGCTTGTTCCTGTGCAATGCCTACTGTGTTCTATTTCACAGACTGGAAAAAAATACTTGTGGATTTTCGTTGTGGAAATAAACGCAGTCATTCATTCTCCTTACTTTATCTGGCATCTTGTGGTGTCAACTCTATATCAGGAGTTCTGGCTCGAAGTCTCACTCCAGTGATCGGAGACAACAAATCTAGGCTGTATTCAACAATACACTGAGGTCCTCCGGGTGACCCATTAAAATAAGACTCTTCAGTTGAGATGGTTGACCACAGTTCTTGTCAGAATGTCTTAGTGCATTGTGAGTGTAGAGAATTACTTTGTGCTCCAAATGCAATAGGCCCTGTTCATTAGTGTCCCTGTAACAGTCACTGTCTTGGACTTTCCTGTGCTTTTTGAAGATTATACCAAACCACAACAAAGTTCAAGCTGAATTTATTGTCAATGTACGTATATGTTGTCACCATATACAACCTTGAGATTCATTTTCTTGCAGGCGTTCACAATGAGTGGACACTTGGACTGGAGAGGAAGGGGGAAGAAGCCGGAATAAGATGTGGGGGGGTGTTGGGGTGATAGGTGAAATCAAGTAAGGGAGAAGATGGGTGGGATAAAGCAAGAAGCTGGGAGGTGATAGGTGGAAAAGGAAAAGTGCTGAAGAAGAAGGAATCTGATAGGAGAGGAGATTGGACCATTGGAGAAAGGGAAAGAGGAGCGGTACCAGAAAGAGGTGATGGGCAGATGAGGAGAAAAGAAGGGATAGAAACAGAGTTAACAATACCACATTGCTTTCAGAATTAGCCACAACTATTTGCAAAAACCCAAGCAACTGGTAGGGCGAAGTATTTACACAGATCATGTTGATCATGCAAACACTAAGGTGTTCTTCTCGCTACAAAACCAATCGCTCGGAGTTTGGAGTTCAATTCCAGCATTCTCTGTAAGCAAGCTTGTACATTCCTTCTCACGTGCATGTGAATTTCTTCCAGGTACTTTGGTTTACTCCCACAGTCCAAAGACATACGTGTTACTAGGTTAATCGGCCATTGTAAAATTGTCCCATGATTAGGCTAGGATTAAATCGATGGGTTGCTGGGCCAGAAGGGCCTTATCCATACTAGAGCTCTAAATAAATATATAAATTGAATGAAAATTTCATTTTGTGCACGGTGGTGAAATCATTGTAACTGATTCCACATCTGGGAGATGAAACATTTCAGTGGATTAACCAGCCACTTCCATTGGTTCTGTCTTCAGACCTTCACTGTCCACAGGTATTGTCACATGGTTGCACAGTGTCCTGTATTTAGAAAGCTGATTGGATAGATCAGAAAAAAAAACAAAAGCAAGGCAAAACAACACATGCAAAATGCTAGAGGAACTCAGCAGGCCAAGCAGTATCTAGGAAAAGAGTACAGTCGATGTTTCGACCCAAAATGTCAACTGTATACTCTTTTCCTAGATGCTGCTTGACCTGCTGAGTTCCTCCAGCATTCTCTGTATGTTGATCAGATCTCCAGCATCTGCAGATTTTCTCTTGTTTGTGACAGCAAGCCAATATTAATCCTGCTTATTACTGCATAGTCAATCTCTGTTGAATCAGCTATAAATGGAACATGTTGTTGACAGCTCTACCAACTGGCATTCACTCATCAATAACGTGTTCAACAATACCTAACCACTCCAGAACTGATCACTTACATGGTACAACCAAACAGGTGAATTCTAGATGAGAGAAGGTCTATAGATGCTGAAAGTCCAAGCAACACACACAAAATGCTGGAGGACCTCAGCAGGCCAGGCAGCATCTATAGAAAAAAGTACAGTCGACATTTTGGGCCAAAACTCTTCAGCAGGTGAACTCTAGAGGTAGGGCAAGAGTGCTTATATTTGGCATCAAGGGTATATTTGACTGAGTATCAAGGAGGTCTAACACAAGTGAAAGCAATGGCTACATAAGTGAAATTATGAAGAAAGCACGGCAGCCTCTATACTTCCTTGGAGCTTGTGAAGATTTGGCAACTTCTGCCACTCTGTGTAAGGAGTTTGTATGTTCTCCCCATGACAGAGTGGGTTTCCTCTGGGTGCTCCAGTTTCCTCCCACATTGCAAATGTGTACCGGGGTTAGTAGGTTAATTGGTCACATGGGTGTAATTGGGCTTGTTGGGCTGGAGGAGCCTGTTACTCTGCTATACCTCCAATTACAAAAATATAAATATTTTATAAAAGCTCCCATTATCCTGTATTCTGAGAGTAACCACACCAGAAGGATGGCAGTGGTTCAGGAATGTGTCTTCCTAGAACCCTCCTAAGAACAAAAAGGGATGGGCATTAAATGGTCTCCTTGTCTGCGGCATCCACTTCCTGAAAAATAAACAATGAAAGAGCAGGCCTGGATGCGTTTAAAGGACTGAACTTTTCATTATCTCCATTCATAGTACTAGTTAAATTTATTATCAAATTACTCCAAGTGTCATCATGTACTACTCTGAGATTCGTTGAACTAGTCAAAGTCAACCTTTTGCTCCTCTGCTCTGTGTAGCCCCATGCTTTTAACAGAGTATTTAATACAGCAATGTCACGTGTTAGTACAAATTCTCAGACATTGTTGGGTCCTCAGCCGATGAGTTTTCACATCAGGATGGTGTGTGACTGGGAGATGAAACTAGCAATGGTGGTGTTCCCATAGGCTGCAGCGTCTGTTCATAATGGTAGGAAGGGTCAAGGGTTTGGAATTATTTTGGAGTAACCTGAGTGCACTTAGTAGATGATCATAGTTGGTCAACTAACATAGCAATTCGACTGCTGATTTAGTTAATAAGCCTTTAAATCTTTGATCTTTGTTGAGATTGGCAAGTTGTGTAATGCTTTTTATCTATCATGGATTTTAATCTCAGCTCTCATCTGTAAGTATTCTTAATAGAATTATAGAACACCAGAGCACATAAGCAGACCCCTTAGCCTATCTAGTCTACGCTGAACTGCTATTCTGCCTAGTTCTATCGACCCACAACTGAACCATTGCCCCCCCCCCATATGCCTTGCATCCATGTACTTATCCAAATTACTCTTAAATGTTGAAATCAAACCCACATCCACCACTTCTGCTGGCACAACCCTCTGAGTAAAGAAACTCTCTCTCAGGTTCCACTTAAATATTTAACCTTTCACCCTTAACCCATGACCTCTAGTTCTAGTCTCATCCAATTAATGAATTCACTTGAGTGAACAATTCTTTTGTTTTCCTTTTCGCGTTAAGTCAGAGTTCATCACCGTTCTTGCTTGGACAAGAACTTCAGGTCTGCAGAACTTCATTATGTTCTGTTCGTTGTGAGAACAAGGAGCTCTATCATTGTTTAGTATACGGTACACAGAATATGTTACAGGTTCACTGGAAAAGCATCTCAGCTTTAGCTATGCCCCATCATGTTTCTGAGGGGATTTTCCACACACTCCTCATTGAAACAGAGTCCATAAGACATAGAAGCAGAAATAGGCCATTCAGCCCATCGAGTCTGCTCTGACATTTGATTATGGCTGACTTATTTTCCCTCTCTAACGCATCAGGGTTAACATGAGGGGGCATAGTTTTAAGGTGCTTGGAAGTAGGTACAAGGGGGATGTCAGGGGTAAGTTTTTCCACACAAAGAGTGGTGGGTGCACTGACATTTGCTGTCAGTGAATGTGGTGGAAACAGATACAATAGGGTCTTTTAAGAGACCCTTAGATAGGTACGTGGAGCTGAGAAAAAAAAGAGGGCTGTGAGGTAGGGAAATTCTAGGCAAATCCTCGAGTAAGTTAGAAGGTCAGCACAACATTGTGGGCCAAAGGGCCTGTAATGTGCTGTAGATTTTCTATGTTCTCTGTTCAACCTTATTCTCCTGCCTTCCTCCCCGTAACCTTTGATGCCCCTACCTATCAACCTCCACTTTAAATGTACCCAAAGACTTGGCCTCCGCAGCTGTACAATTGACTATCTTCTAGTTAAAGAAACTCTTCCTATTCTCTGTTCTAAAGCAACGTCTTTGTATTCTGGGCCTATGTCCTCTGATCCTAGACCCCTCCACTATCAGAAACAATCTCTCAATATTCACTCTATCTAAGCCTTTCAATATTCAGTAGGTTTCAGTGAGATCCCCCCCCCCCCCCACCACCCTTTAGTTTTCTAAACTGCAGCAAGTAAGGCCCAGAGCTTTCAAATGCTCCTCATATGTTAACCCTTTCATTCCCAGGATCTTTCTTGTGCACCTCCTCTGACCTCCCTCCAATGCCAGTACATCCTTTCTGACCGGACGACAGTGGCAAATTGACAGATATGTTGGGTCATTACATTACAGATTGAGTGCTGCTTCTGATGTCCTACACACTGATGCCAGGCAGACAATCTCTGAAGAGTATTGATAATGGCTGGGCTCACCGGTCCTGTAAAGACACTGCCCAAAAGAAGGCAATGGCAAACCACTTCTGTAGAAAAGTTTTCCAAGAACAATCACAGCCATAAGGACCATGATCGCCCACATTATCTGACATAGTGATGTCCTATATCACTATTGGAGTGCAGCTTTGACCATTTCTTAAACTATCCAATATAGCATGTTCATAGAACAATACATGCCTTGATGTAAATAAAGAAGTTTGTCTTCACAGGGACAGTGCACTTCCTTACATGTTTGGAACAGTATAACCTTGTCGTGGTTTGGAGGCTTGCATGCCTCAGTGACTTGGCTGGAGTCAGTGCTTTATGCTCTAACTTTTGGTAGGGTCACCTGTGCCAAACTGGTCAAAGGGTAGAGGGCAGACTAAGAGTGGTCCACCAGTCCTCCAGGTTAGAGGGTTCAGTTCAGGCCTAACAACCCTGACTGGTAAAATAAAATTGTTACAGAAACAGCAATGAAGAATCCTTTTACATCTGACGGTATTCCTCATCCTCCACCTGGGACTTGCATGACTGACAGTAGTGAAAACCAAGAGGAGGCTACTGACGCAATGAATGAAGCCCTGAACACCGCCAGAGATGGAGGACCTTCATTACTGCCCTAAGTGCCAACGGTGTAACAGGCAGTCAGTATGGTGTCTCAGACAGGTAGATCAGTGAGGGCAGAGTCATGTGGATTCTCCCATCACACTTATTCTGTCACCAGCTGCCCTACCCATTCCGGCAGATCTATTCTTTGAGCTGTTTAGTCAGTATTAGTCTTCTGAGCCAGTCAAGTCACAGAGTAAAGTAGCATGGCCCCAAGCCCTCAGGCCCAGCAAGTCCATGCTTTTCAAGTGCCCCCCGCCGCTAGTCCCAAATCCCTGCATTTGACCCATATGGTGGTGTGAGTGTGGAACGAGCTGCCAATGGAAGTGGTGGATGCAGGTATGATTTCAACACCGAAGAGAAGTTTGAATAGGTACATGGATGAGAGGAGTACAGATGTCTATGATCCAGGTGCAGGTCGATGGGACTAGACAGAAAAGTAGTTCTGTGCTATAATGTTCTATGACTCTAGACTTATCTAAGCCTTTAGGTATTGATCCTGAAAAGGCTCCTCACACTTTATGCAAAGGAAAGTTTTTTTTTGATCCTGACGAAGGGTCTCGGCCTGAAACGTCGACAGCGCTTCTCCTTATAGATGCTGCCTGGCCTACTGAGTTCCACCAGCATTTTGTGTGTGTGGTTTTTTTTGATATTTTATATTGCGAATTATGCATTACTGATTTTATACATGTGTTACAGATTGTGACAGAATACAGTTCTGTTGTTCCTATGACTTGAAATTCATTTGGAGCTGGAAGTTTTTCTGAATCTATTTAATTTCGCAATACAGTATTACCACAACGTCGTTAATGTGCTGCAAATTGTGTAATTAATGCCCAGTAAAACCGCAGATCCAATCCCTTAACTGTTTAAAATCTCAAAACTTCAATCTCTTGTAATGTTTCTATCTCACATTATTTGTTTCCAACTTCACCAGATACATTTCCTTTTCCAATCTCTTATCATTTCAGCTTTCCAACCTGTTATTTAATAATGGTTTATTCTCAGTCAATTGACACAATTATCCGTCCATCTGCTTATGACTGCTTTTATTTATATTGTCTTTAATTTTTCTCCTTAATTTTGGAGTGCTCAACTCAAGGGGTGGCATGGTAGAGTAAAGGTTAGGACAGTGCTTTACAGTACCAGTGATCAGGGTTAAAATTCCTGCCAGTGCCCTTAGGAGCTCATACGTTCTCTCCGTGACTGCATGCGTTTCCACTGGATTTCTGGTTTCCTCCCGTAGTACAAAGGCGTACAGTTAGTTAGTGAGTTGTGGGCATGCTATATTGGTGTTGGAAATGTGGTGACCCTTGCAGACTGTTCAGCACAATTCTCACTGATTTGACATTTAAAGCAACACATTTCACTGTATGTTTTGATATTTCAATGTGACAAATAAAACTAGCCTCCCTTTATCTCTTTAATCTCAAGTTATTTTCCTGTCTAGTGGATCACAATGACCAATTGCACTGATATGATTTGGGATAATATTACTTTTGGGGTGGCGAGGCGGTGATCGGTTTCTCCCAAAGGAGGTGTAAGGCACCTGTTCCCTTCGCTCACCCGCAGGTCACCCTAGGGCGGGGGTCGGCAACCCGCGGCTCCGGAGCCACATGTTGCTGACCCCTGTCCTAGGGCAAGGTGTGTAGTGCCTGCTCAGCACCCCACCGCCCCAATCAGGGTCACGTGAAGCTAGAGCAGGTTGTGTCTGGATCTCAGGATATATGATAATAAATCTACTTTGAACTTTAAGTAAGCAAGTTATAACAGAATTATATTCGATAGAAATTTACAGGTTTTCTGATCAATCTTTAGGTTTATTTATGAGCACATTCCAGAGTGTTTTATTAGCATTAAAAGAACGGCTCGAATTGAAAATGCCATAAACACAGGAGATTGTGTAGACATTGAAAATCCAGAGTAACACACAGAAAATGCTGTTGATATACAGGGCATTTTGTTTGTGTTACTCTAGAAAAAAACCATATTTTGAATACCCCCCTCATCTTTATGACCATTTGAGTCCTGGTTCTGGTTAATCTGTTTTCGCTTTCTTACAACGACAAAGCGGTTTGCACCAATGCTTATGCCTTGCTTTTAGAATTGCCAAGTATGCTTTATTTTTAGCACATAACTAAACCAGTAATTTGGTTGCACCAGGTCACGTTCACCAATCATTGTGTATGGTTGGCTTTCCCAATTGTTCCCGTTTGGGTAAGTCACATCAAAGGAATATGGTATGAAATGATTAGTCTGGTAGAGTGCTTGTATTTCACACACATGAAGGAATCACAGTGCTTTTTACTTTAAGAGAATTTCACTGTTGGGATCCTTCAGGTCTTGATTAATCTGAAGTTCCTGGAAATTCTCTTGGAAGTTGATGTTCGATGAAGTCTGGGACTGTGCATTGCATTTTTTGTTACTTACAGGGGGAGGCTCGAATTAACTCTTCTAGGTCAAGCTTAAACATGTTAAGTTCCATAAATTTCAAGAAAAAATAAATTTGAATAACATTGTTCCTAATGCTTTTTAAACAGACATAAACTCTTCCATTTATCCAGTCTGATACTTTGAATGATGAAACATGCATCCTTCACAAATTTTGCACTTACTATGAACACCTTACAATGATCAGTCTCCTGAACCGGCTGTGGATAAGTTCACTCTGAGACTGATTCTACAACCTACAGACTCACTGTCAAGGGCTCCTTACAACTCATTTTCTCAGTATTATTTTTTATTTGCACAGTTTGTCTTCTTTGGCATGTTGGTTGTTTGTCAGTCTTCGTTTATGTGTAGTGACACACACACAATGCTGGAGGAACTCAGCAGGTCAGGCAGCATCTGTGGACAGGAACAAAGAGTCAATGTTTCAGGCTGAGACCCTTCATCGGAAGATAGACAGTAGTGTTCGTGGGTTGATGAACCATTCAGAAATCTGATGGGAGAGGATTTGGTTTTGGAAGGACATATATTAGTTGGTCAAATGTACTGGAAAATATTTAATCTTTAAACAAAGCTTCCAGAACCCATAACTAGTCAATCAGCTCAATGCTGCTTGAGAGTAACTGCTGCTCAAAACGTAGTCACTAAACTAGACCACGTAACTTCAACTGTTTCCCCAAAGGGTCTCCATGTACACAATGTGCATGCCACTCTTTTGAAAGGAGTGAGGAGTTTTCATGTTATTCTTTTCAGGAAGGAACATGTTGTGAATGTACTGCTCTCTCCCATTGGCACCATCTCTGTTATCAGAAGCTGTCATTGTATTTCACATTGTACTGTACATTGTGTGAAGGAAATGCAGGAGTTTGGTCTATTCAACCAGAAAGAATTTCTGCTTTCAACTTAAAGTTACCTCCCCTGTTCTAGCTGGACATTGTGTATTGCTGTTTCTATGGCTGCAGTAGGAACTCAAGAAGATTTGAACAGGAGCAAGTTGTTTATTCTACCTTTCACTGAGATGGTAGCTGATCAGTGACCTAACTATCTGTGATGAACTACATATAACTGTCTGGACACGCCCCCTGCTGACTGCTCCTGTGTCTCTTCCCACAGACCCCTGTATAAAGGCAATTGAGGTCTGAGCCCGGCCTCTCAGTCTCCAAGATGTAGTGTGGTGGTCACTCACTGCTGGTTCCTTCTTCCAGTCAATAAAAGCCGATACCTCGCCTTTACGTCTCAGAGTGAGTTATTGATGGTGCATCACTACCTACACAACACACACAAAATGCTGCAGGGACTCAACAGGCCAGGCAGCATCTATGGAAAGGAGTAAACAGTCGACGTTTTGGGCTGAGACCCTAGGAAGGAAGGGGAGAGGTCAGAGCAAGAAGCTTGGGGAGGGGAGGGGAGGTTGAAATACAAGGTAGTAGGTGATGGGTGAAAACAGGAGAGCAGGAAAGCATGAAGTAAAGAGCTGGGAAGTTGATTGGTGAAAGAGATAAAGGACTGGAGAAATGGGAATCAGATAGAAAAGGACAGAAGACCACAGAAGAAAGGGCAGGGGGAGAAGCAACAGAGTGAGGTGATAAGGTGAGAGAGGGAAATAGGAATGGGACATGGTACAGGAGATGGGGGGGCGGGGATTACTGGAAGTTCGAGAAATCAATGTTCATGCCATCAGGTTGGAGGCTTCCAAGATGGAATATGAGGTGTTGCTCCTCCAACCTGAGAGTGGCTTCATTGTGACAGTCGGGAAGGCCATCAGAGTGCAGGCAGCGTTGCAATGGGTGGATACTGGCAGTCCCTGCTTTTTGTAGCAGAGCAAAGGTGCCTGATGAAGCAGCCTCCCAATATACAGGCAGCCACACCTATTTACCTAATGACCTATCATGTTGCCGTTTCTGACCCACATTGCTCGATTTCTTTGATTTACAAAAATTGTCCCAGTATCTAGTATTGCTTTGGAAAGAGGAAAGAACTCCAAATTTATACTACCTCTTCCGGGTAACCATCTAACTTCAGTCCTCACAGGTTGTGGACTACTGCCAATTCTAGGTTTTACGATAAGTAGTTTTTTGCTCTACTTCATCACTTCCTCTTTAATATCTTGAAAACCTCATTTAGTCTTCAACTTACACAGAAAAAAAATAAACTTTATAGCCGTAAGACCATAGGGCCTAATTCTGGTCCTATGCCTTGTGGTGTTCTGGCTGTAGAAATCATATTTAATCCCTGGACGTCAAGCATCAGCTCTTTAGGATTCAGTAATTTGCAGAAGAAGATGAAAAGGAATTGCTTTCCTTTAAGGATTGCAAAGCTTTGTAACTTTCTACCTTGGAGAACTGTGTACGTTGAGTCTATCTAGGGCAGAGATAGATTCTTGGACAATATGGAAATAAAAGGCTATTATTCTTACATTATTCAAATAGTGCCCTGCTTTTCTGTTCCCCTGCCCAATGTAGATAACCACATTATCCCATACTCTATTCCCACTGGTATATCTCTCATTCTCTTAACCTGTCCAGATCACTTCACAAAATCCTTACCTTCTCAAAATGAATTTCCCCAATGACATTTACATTGTTAGCAAACTTAAGTGTTTGAGACATTAATACACAAGTGTGAATGGAGTCATACAGTCATAGACAAGCACAGAACAGAAACAGGCCCCTTGGCCCATCTAGTTTGTGCCAAACCATTTAAACTACCTACTCCCATTGACCTTCACAGGGACCATAACCCTCCCATCCATGTACCTATCCAAACTATACCCCTCATCATTGTGTATGCCTCTATCAAATCTCCCCTTAATCTTCTAAGTTCAAAGGAATAAAGTCCTAACCTAATTAGTCTTTCCTTGTAACTCAAGTCCTCTAGTCCTGGCAACATCCTTGTAAAATTTCTCTCTACGCTTTCATCTTTCCTGTAGGTAGGTGACCAAAGATGCACACCGTACTCCAAGTTAAGCCTCACCAATGTCTTATACAACCTGAATATAACATTCCATCTCCTGTACTCAGTACTTTGATTTATAAAGGCCAGTAGGCCAAAAGCTTCTGGTCAAGATGATGCCTGTATACAATGCTCCTTTCATCAACATCTTCTGGATAGATCATGAAACCACCTTTTTCACTTCTTTTACGTCCTTTTTATAATTTGTTTTTTGTCTTGAGTGTGATTCTGGAACTGTTGGAGCCTGTTTTTTGCTGTTTGGAGATTGTTGGGGTACTTTATCTCTCTGCTGTCTCTGAGAGGATTCCGGGAGGCAGAGGCGGTGTGAACCTTGTGGTGAGAAGCCTGCGGGATGGTGCGTGAGCCAACGTTTGACTTTATTTTGCCGGTTATGGCTTCCGTTGTTTGATTAAAGTGACGAGGGCGACTGAAACGTCAAGGCGAATGCAGAAATTTGGAGATCATTTGGGTGTTCCAGCACTCCGCAGCCTCTGAGAGGACAGGCAGCGTGCGCTCAACCTCGTAGTGAGCACGCTGCTGGACGACCCGTTTGGATCCAATTATAGCATCCATTGTTCGCCGATTAAAGCGACAAAGGTGACTGAAGCATGGAAGTGAATGCAGAGCGAGCACAGCGGCTGCTTGCCTTTTCGATCAGTTCCTCGGTACCAGAGACGGGAGAGCGTCGCTGCTGCACCCAGAGAGTGTTGCAAAGACTTTTTCTGCATTTTGGATGTGGACTTGGACTTTTCAGTCTTGTAGTTTTTATATTTGATGTTTTTTCACCTGATCTTTTTTGGTTTCTTTTTTTTTTGTGGGGAGGGTTATTTGGGGGTCAATGTGCCTGATCCATTTTATTTGTTTTTTTTTTGTGCAGGAAGGGAAATTTGGGGGTCGATGTGTCTGTTCCGGTTTTGTTGTATTTTTTTGGAAGGTAGAATTTGAGGGTTGATGATCGGGCTGCCTTTCTTTTCTTTCTTGGCTTCATGGCTGCCCGGAGAATTAAACCATTTCAGAGTTGTATACTTTGATAATAAATGAACCCTTGAAGCTCTCTTTACAACCCTATCTACTTGTGATGCCACTTTGAATGAATTATGGACCTTTATTCTCAGGGAGAGAATAGTGAGGGCAGAGCGCAAATCACTGAGAGACCACCCCACATGCAAGTTTCGTAACTGAAAATGGCCATTTACTTCTGGTCTCTCTTTTTTGAACGTTCATAAGTTTCCCTCAATCCCATACTCTGTGCAATAACCTTTTATGTGGCATCTTACGGTGATCCAGATGCATGACATCTTATGGGTTTCTAAATGTATACTGCTGGTTCCACTCTCACAGAACTCCAACAGATTTCTTAAACTTGAGTTTCCTTTCTTAAAATGTGGATGCTGCCTTTTTGACATATTCCTTTATTAAACCCATCACTTCCCTAACAAATGAATTTCATCTTTCCTGACAATTTATGACAGAACAGTGTTTCAGTGAAGGGGGTAATAAATCAAATTTGGAATAGTTTGATCCAGATGGTTTGAGTTCAAGCATATTAAAATAAGTTGGAGCTGATCTAACAGAGCATTATCACATATGTTATGTCAGGAATAGTGCTGGATAACTGATGTGAATCTACATAAGAAAAGGAAACAGAACAAGACCAAGGAATCATAGATTATTTAACAAACATAGGAGATTCTGAGGATGCTGGAGATCTAGAGTAACAAACTCAATATGCCGGAGCAACTCTACAAGTCAGGCAGCATCTATGGAGAGGAATGAACAGTTGATGTTTTGGGCTGAGACCCTTCATTGGGATGGAAAGGAAGGGGGAAGAAGCCAGAATAAGGAGGAATACAAGCTGGCAGGTGACAGGTGAAGCCAGGTGAGGGGGAAGGTGGGTGGGCTGAAGTGAGAAGCTGGGAAATGAGAGGCACCGAAGGGAGGTGAAGGGAAGGAGAGGAAAAGAGAAGGGATAAGACATGGAACAGAATGGGGAATGTCAAAAGAGAAAAGGGGGAAGAGATTGAAATTGATGTTCATGCCATCAGTTTGGAAGCTACCCGGATGGAATATGAGGTGTTGCTCCTCCAACCGGAGAGTGTCCTCATTTTGGCAGCAGAGGATTCCATGGATTGACATGTAAATGGGAATGGGAAGTAGAATTGAATTGGATGGCCACTTGGAAAACCTGGATGGATCGTTGTAGAGGAGGCCCTATTGAATGGAACATTTCATGTCATTGTAGTAAAGGCCCACCCTAAACTTCTGTCAGCAATTGCTTTCCACACGTAGAGTTATTTTATCAGATCCATGATTCGGATCCCAATTGGAGACTCGTCTGTTGTGCCTGTTCTGCGAGCAGGAGTCAGCCTTGAGTAGTGACCAGGCCTCAGACAGCAGATCCTGATGTTGTGCTCCCAGAATTCCCCAAATGGGTTTTGACTACTCACTATCTGTTTGAACTACTTTTAAAACTTTCTGATGATCAGAGACATTTAAAAGTAATTCATATTGATAGAAAATGTACATTTTTAAAAACTTACAGTACTAGGAAAGTATAATATTGGTGAGTATAATAGTTAGAATAGTGTGGCCAGTTATTGAAGATGGGGCCATTTGATTATGGAGGCACGCCACAGAGGTACTTTTGCTTTTCAAAATACGGTCATTCGTTTTGTGGAAGATTATGCCCCCCAGGTTCTGAAGATGTGTGCTGAGTTTAAAGGTGTGATGAAGGTGCTTTTTGATCGTGGATTCAGACCTTCTCTTTGAAATCCAGCCGATCTTCGAATTATGCTTACTACTGGAGAATATAAGTGGTTTAAATCAGTGAAGGAGGCTGAGTTGTTTGTTGGAAATCTTCCAGCCATCTTGTCTTCTTCGGAACCGGTCTGACCTTCTAAAATGGCTGATAAGTACTTTTCGAAGTAAAGTTCTTTTTTCTGAACTCAGACTTTACTTGAATAATTCAGACATTAACTATTGAGATTCTAAGGGCTCTAGTTAATCTCTCCCTGGACTCAGTGTGTTTTTCCTAAGTAGATGATTTAAGTTTAATGTTACCCTGCGAACTTTTAGATTTTACCCATGTAATCTATTTTACTTCTGTATAACTTTATCTATAGAGAACTACAATTGATCTTAATTTGTTTTGGAGGCCTCCCTGTTGGTTGATTTATAGTGTACGATTTGCTTTTTTTCTGTAAATGGCTGATAAGTACTCTCTTTAAATTTATAATTTCCTGCTTTCCCCCCCTTTTTTAAAAAAAAAAATTTTCTTTCAATCTTTCATAGTTTCCCGTGGGTAAGTTAGTTTTAGTTTTCTTTTCTGATTTTTTTTGTATTAAGTTTTATACCCTTTCTGTTGAAGTTGTTCCTATTTGTAATAGTGCATAAATTAGCTATTATTTGCTATATTATATAAACGGAACTTTTGTTAACGATACGGAACTGGAAGTAATTTTTGGGTTAATTTTTTTTGTAGAGCTGGCTGCTTTTTTGGGTAGCCGTCTAGTTTTGGGTTGCAAGCGTGGGGTGGGTTCTCCAGTTCCAACACTACTCACTGTTTCTTTTGTTTTTCCTTGTTATTCAGGACATGTCTCTGTTTTGATTCTACTGATTTATGTTTACATTTTTGCTCCCAGACTGTTGTTGTACTGTTTGATTTTTTATATGCCTGCTACCTTCTATGCACTAACAATTGATAATGGTTAATACACTTAAATTTGTGAGCTGGAATGTAAAGGGATTGAATCACCCTGTTAAAAGAAGGAAGGTCTTCTCTCATATTAAACAACTCAAAGCTGACATTGCTTTCCTTCAAGAAACTCATATTCGTAGTTTTGATAATTCTCGGCTTTTTTCATTCATCCTTTGCTGCCAAAGCTAGGGGGGTTTCCATCCTTATTAATTCAAATATTCCTTTTGAACTCCATAATAAGATATCTGATACAAATGGCCATTTTATTATTGTTTCTGGTAAATTATATAATACTAAAGTTGTACTAGCAAACCTGTATGCTCCCAATTTTGATGATGTTAATTTTTTTGAACGTTTTTTCTCCTCGCTACCAGATTTAAATTCATATTCTCTTATACTGGGTGGCGATTTTAATTGTTGGTTAGATCCCAATTTGGATCGATCGTCCTCTGTTACTAGATCACCTACTAAATCTGCTTTAGCTATTCACTCTTTACTTTCTAATTATGGTATCTCAGATATATGGCGTTTCCTTCACCCTACTGAGAGAAATTATTCTTTTTTTTCACATGTTCACCATACCTTTACTAGAATTGACTATTTTTTACTTGATAATCAACTTATTCCATTTGTCTATTCTTGTGATTATCAGAGTATACTGATTTCTGATCATGCCCCAATTACTTTGTCTTTAAACTTTCCTGGTCTCCCTCAGAGGAATAAACACTAGCATTTTAACTCGATTTTATTATCGGATGATGATTTTCTAAAATTTATTGAGGATCAGATAACTTTTTATTTTAACACCAATACATCATCTGAAATGTCATCCCAGGTTGGCTGGGATGCCATGAAAGCATATTTGAGGGGTCAAATAATCTCCTATACAGCAAATCTTAATAGAAAGTCCCGTATAGATCGATTAGACCTAATTAATCAGATTAAAGAATTAGATCAATTGTATGCTCAAACTATGAATCCTGAATTATACAAGAAGCGTGTAGAACTTCAAACTAAATTTAATCTTCTGTCTACTCAACCTGTTGAACGCCAGCTTCTTGAAAGTAAGAGTCGCTTTTATATTCGTGGTGACAAATCTGGTAAATTTCTAGTTAATCAGCTGAGGTGTTCTAAAGCCAAACAACATATTACAAAGATCCGGAAGGAAAATGGGGATTTTACATCGGATCACTTAGAAATCAATGAGGTATTTAAAAATTTTTACTCTCGGCTTTATTCCTCTGAATCTCTGAATGAGAATATTTCTGTTGATCTTTTCTTAAATAATCTGAATATTCCTTCGCTTTCATCTGATTTTAAAGCCAAACTTAATGAGCCTATATCATCAGAAGAAATATCTTTTGCAATTTCTGCATTGTCTTCAGGGAAATCTCCTGGACCTGATGGGTTCCCCGTAGAATTTTATAAATCATTCTCTTCACTTCTTTCTCCTCAGTTACTCTCGGTACAATCTGACTCGTTTAATTATGGTAAATTGCCACCCTCTTTTAATGAGGCATCTATTATTCTTTTATTAAAAAAGGGTAAAGACCCAACAGAGTGTTCCTCGTACAGGCCGATTTCTTTGCTTAATGTTGATGTTAAAATCTTGGCCAAAGTTTTGGCTCATAGATTAGAAACTGTTATTCCCTCTATTATTTCTGATGATCAAACTGGTTTTATTAAAAACCATCTTCCATTTTTTAACATTCAGTGTTTATTTAACATTTTATATTCACCTTCAACTGGGATTCCTGAATGCGTTATTTCTCTTGATGTGGAGAAAGCATTTGATCATATAGAGTGGAACTACCTCTTTGCAGTTTTAGAAAAATTTGGCTTAGGTCAAAGTTTTATCTCTTGGATCAAATTGCTGTATCTGTGTCCTACTGCCTCTGTTTTGACTAATTTTCAGCAATCCCAGTTATTTAACCTCAAACGTGGCACCCATCAGGGATGCCCTTTAAGTCCCTTTCTTTTTGATTTGGCTATAGAACCTCTGGCGATAGCATTCCGAAGCTGTCCTGAACTGACCGGGATCTGGAGGCGGGGTGTCGAGCATAAAGTTTCTCTTTATGCTGATGACTTATTACTTTTTCTTTCAAATCCGTCCACATCCTTACCAATGTTTTCACTTCTTGATCAGTTTAGCCAGTTTTCTGGCTATAAACTTAATTTACATAAGAGTGAACTTTTCCCTATTAATAAAAAAGCACAAGAATTAGCATTTCGTGACCTCCCTTTTAAAGTAGTTCATAATCAATTTACTTATCTTGGGATTACAGTCACAAGGAAGTTTAAAGATCTTTTTCGTGAAAATTTTGCCAATCTCTTATATACTACAAAACAGAGTCTGTCACAATGGTCACCTCTATCTATGTCTTTGGTAGGTTGTATTAATGTTGTTAAAATGTATGTTCTCCCTAAATTTTTATATTTATTTCAATCTATCCCAATTTTTATTCCTAAAACCTTTTTTGATTCCTTAGACTCTATTATTTTGTCATATCTGTGGAAGAATAAGTGTTCTAGAATTAATGAAGTTTATCTTCAAAAATCTAAAAAAGAGGGTGGCATGGCCTTACCTAACTTTCGTTTATATTATTGGGTAGCTAACATACATTGTACTACCTTTTGGTCTTTTTTTCATAGCCAACCCGAGTGCCCTAATTGGGTGGCAATGGAGTTGAGTTCCACTAAAGATTTATCTATTTCTGCACTTCTTGGCTCTGCACTCCCTAGTAGTCTGCCCAGATCAATAGCTAATCCTCTTGTTAGACACACTTTGCGTATATGGGCTCAGATCAGGAAATTTTATGGTTTTTATGGTTTTTCCCTTTCTAGTCCTATCTCACATAATCACCTTTTTGTACCTACTATATATGATTCAACATTTTATGATTGGTATAGGAAGGGAATTAGACATTTCGAAGATCTTTTTATTGATCTTTTTATTGATAATTGCTTTTCATCTTAGCTCTCTGCTAAGTTCAGTCTGCCTAATGCCCATTTTTTTAGATATCTCCAAATTAGACACTTTATTAATCCTTTAATTCCTAACTTCCCTGAAATGCCCAAGAAAAATGTTATGGATTTCTTTCTTTCTATTAATCCACTGGGTAAAGGTTTAATATCATTTATTCATGATAAATTAGCATTCTTATGGCGTGCCCCTGTGGATAAAATTAGAATGGCTTGGGAGCATGATTTAAATATCTCTTTATCTGATGAGATTTGGGACTCGATTCTCAAATCGGTTAATTCAACCTCTCTTTGTGCTTACCATTGCCTTTTACAGTTTTAGATTGTTCATATAGCCCATATGTCTAAATCTAAATTATCTCAATTTTACTCTAATATTAATCCTCTTTGTGATAAATGCAAAAGGGGCGAGGCTTCTCTTATTCATATGTACTGGTCCTGTCCTAGCTTGGAGAAATTTTGGAAAGATGTTTTTATAACTTTATCCTGTATTCTGAATCACCACTTAGAACCTAATCCTTTAATTGCTCTGTTTGGTTTTTTGGGTGAGACAGGTATACGTTTGAGTTCGACTAAGTGTCGAATATTATCTTTTGCCTCTCTCCTGGCTAGACGTTTAATCCTCCTTAGATGGAGAGATGTTGCCCCGCCCACGCATGCTCAATGGCTTAATGATATTATGTCCTGCTTAGACCTTGAAAAAATTCATTATTCAGTTCTTAATTCGGATATAAAGTTTCATAAGGTCTGGGGACCTTTTATTGAGTACTTTCATAACCTTCCTCTTAACTAAGGTTTTTTTTTCAGTCCCTTACTTTCAGCTCTTTTTTTTGGTAGTAGGCATTATTATCTTCTGTTTTCAAGTGTATTTACAGTTTTGGGGGTTTGAATGTCCTGATTTATATTCTCTATATTGTGTTGTGGTTGGTCTGGAGTTTTTTTTTGTTGTGGGGCTTGGGGAGAATACTAACTTTACATGACTTCAATTTGGGTGCTTTCTCAATTATATTTTTTGTATTATATTATTATTGTATGTTTATTTTTGCACTGTATTAATTTTTTTATTTTGGTTTGGGGTTTTTTCTTACCTGTAGTGTTGTAGAAAATGCATTAAAAAAACCAATTAAAAAAAAGATGGGGCATATTATGATAAAGCTCAGAAACATTTGCACAGTCACTAATGAATCTAATTCTGGAATTCAGCAGAAATTGGAGAATTTCCTTTTCAATTGTCAAATGTTATTTTTGTTGAAGGTTGCAATGTAATTCACACAGAAGATCAAACCACATTCTGTCCTGCTGGATACTTTCCATGTGGCAATTTCAGTGTGTGTCTGCCGCAAACTCTTCAGTGCAATGGGATCAAAGAGTGTGGAAATGGAGCAGACGAAGACCACTGTGGTAAGAGTAGTGCGGGGCAAGGCTGATTCTGGGGATTGCATGACTCGTACCTATAGCCATTTGTCAGAAACCATGTAATCAAGCTAGTGAATTTGAGATTTAAGATTAGCTTTATTTATCACATTTACATCGAAACATCAAAACATACAGTGAAATGCATGACTTGAGTTAGGGAAATGCTGCAGCAGTTTGCAAGTGTAACCACCTTTCAGGTGCTAACATAATGTGCCCACAACTTCCTAATCCTAAACATATGTCTTTGAAATGTGGGATTAAACTGGAACACCCAGAGGAAACCTATGCGGTCATGGAGAGAAGATACAAGCTCTTTAATCTGTGGCAGGAATTGAACTCCATTCTTACATCTGTAAAGCATTGCACTCACCATTATGCCACTATGCTGCCCCCACAATGATATTCTGCCACCCATAATTCCAGGACCAATTCGATTGACCTCCATCAATCGTGGGATTGAGTTTAGGAGTTGAGAGGTATATAGGTCTCTAGTCAGACCCCACTTGGAGTACTGTGCTCAGTTCTGGTCACCTCACTACAGGAAGGATGTGGAGAGGAGATTTACAAGGATGTGGCCTGGACTGGGGAGCATGCCTTATGAGAAAATGTGGAGTGAACTCGGCCTTTTCTCCTTGGAGCGATGGGGGATGAGAGGTGATCTGATAGAGCTGTATAAGATGATGAGAGGCATTGATCGTGTGGATAGTCAGAGGCTTTTTCCCAGGGCTGAAATAGCTAGCATGAGAGGGCACAGTTTTAAGGTGCTTGGAAGTAGGTACAGAGGAGACGTCAGCGTTAAGTTTTTTAGACAGGGAGTGGTGAGTGTGTGGAATGGGCTGCCGGCGACGGTGGTGGAGGCAGATACGATAGAGTCCTTTAAGAGACTCCTGGATGGATACATGGAGCTTAGAAAAATAGAGGGCAATGGGTAAGCGTAGGTAGTTCTAAGGTAAGGACATCTTCAGCACAGCTTTGTGGGCTGAAGGGCCTGTATGGTGCTGTAGGTTTTCTATGTTTCTGTGTTTCTATGATAAATGTCTATTCTGAAAAATCCACAGTGAAATGAAACTACTGCCCTCAATATATCAGCAACTATTGAGGCTAAATTTATGAGATTTCCTTGCCACCCCCTTCACCTTGAACAAGTGTACAATGACTAACATAGAGAGTCTGCAGGTGCTGGAAGTCCAAAGCAACACACACACACAATGCTGGAGGAGCTCAGCAGGTCAGGCAGCATGCATGGAAAAGAGTTTGGACTGAGACACTTCTTCAGGACTGAGGGGGAAGGGGGGGAGATGCCTGAATTAGATGATAGGGGGAGGGTAGAGAGGCTAACTGGAAGGTGGTAGGTGAAGCCAGGTGGGTGGGAAAGGTCAAGGGCTGGAGAAGAATGAATCTGTTAGGAGGGCAGAGTGGACCCATAGGGGGGCCAGAGAGGAGTATTAGGCAGGTGAGAAGAAGTAAATAGTGAGAATGGAGAATTGAGGGTGGGGGATTTGTTTACTGGAAGGAGAAATCAATATTCATGCCATAAGGTTGTACAGAACATAAGGTGTTGCTCCTATATCCTGAGGGTATTTATTCTTTTCCATAGATGCTGCCTGATCTGCTGTGTTCCTCCAGTGTTTGTGTGTGTTACATACAAGTATATTCAATTTTGGATATGTCCATATTGACAGTGATTCTTGAGTTCATCGTCAGTCTGAAGCCTTGAGATCATCTCCCCCATTTCTCATTTACTTATTTTTTTCCCATGCAGAAGACTTGAACGGCTGGCCCCACATTATGGACTGGTACATGACGCAAATTATTATTGATGTCAATAATCTGATCAATTGCTGTGAGTAAGCACTTTATATGGAGAGTAACAATCAATAATCTAGAAATTCAGGAGCACCTACATTTTGAAATACATGTGTATTTAAAATTCGGGCTTAATGATTCACAGACTCATAGAACACTACAGCAGAGTCACAGGCCCTTCAGACCAGCTAGTCTATGCCAAACTATTATTCTGCCTAGTCCCATTGACCTGCATCCAGACTCTTTTATAGCCCCCAAACCCCTCTCATCCATAAACCTATTTAAATTTCTCTTCAATGTTGAATTTGAAACCACACTCATCACTTCTATTGTTGGCTCATTCCACACTCTCGCCACCCTCTGTGAAGAAGTTCACCCTTATATTCCCCTAAACACTTCACCCTTAACCCATGACCTCTAGTTCCAGTCTCACCCAACATCAGTGGAAAAAGCCTGCTTGCATTTACCCTATTGATACCACCTCATGGTTTTGAATACCTCTGTCAAATCTCCCCTCAATCAAAAAATGTGTTTCATTTCTACCAATGTATCTTGCTTTATGTATTAATTCTCCTCAATTCTCCTCGTTATTTCCATTCCTTTGCATATAATTGGTTCAATTACTATCTTATCCTTCCTTGCAGCACTTGAGATGTATCCGGAAGGGTGCATATGTAAAGGCTGGGCAGTCAGTTGTGAAGTTGCAGGCCTTCTCACTGTTCCATGGGTCTCGTCCAATGTGCTTGTACTGTAAGTAACTCCATAGCAGTCAAAAAACATGTTGGATGGCAGAGCTACCTGTAAATTTATTTTTCACTTTATCTTTACTTTTCATAGTCCAACACTTGGGAAGGGCTGCCCCTCCCCCTTCTCTCTTTTTCCTTCCCCCATTCTGGTTCCCCCATACCACTTTCCTTCTCCTCACTTGCCCATCACCTCCTCCTTCTGTTTCTCCCATTGTCCACTCTCCTCTCCTATCAAATTACTTCTTCTTCAGCCCATTACCTTTTCCACCTATTAACACCCAGCTTCTTACTTCATCCACCTCCCCCACCCACTCATCTTCCCCCTCATCTGGTTTTACCTATCACCTGCCAGCCTTTACTCCTTGTCCTACCTCTAACTTCTTTTTCTGGCTTCTTCCTCCTTCCTTTCCAAGTCCAGATGAAGGGTCTTTGCCTGAAAATGTGACTATTTATTTCCCTCCATATCATAAATGCAGGATGACTTGCTGAGTTCCTCCATTATTTTGTATGTGTTGCCCATGATGCACCATCAATAGCTCTTGGAGACATGAGGCGAGATATAGGCTTTTATTGGCTGGAAGAAAGAACAAGCAGCAATTGACCACCACACTACATCCTGGAGACTGAGGCCGGGCTCAGGCCCCAATCGCCTTTATACTGGAGTCCGTGGGAGGAGCCACAGGAGCAGTCAGTGGGGGGGGCGTGTCCAGACAGGTATATGTAGTTCACCACATTCACCACCCCCCCTTTGTTTTAAAAGAGAGTCCCCATGGGGCGAAGTTTCTTACAAGTATATTTACAGGTTAAGTCTATCAGGTGGTTGAATCTGTTGCTGCGATCTACGTAGCACCGACTGTGATTGCACAGGTGCCTGTAGTGATTGCACCGGAGACGGTGGTTGTGCTGGTTCCGGCCTGACTGGAGGTGTCAGCCCACTAGGCATCAGTGATCCCTCATGCGTGTGCGAGGTGCCTGGTATATGCGTGTGCGAGGCGCCCGGTATGGGAGTGTCGTGAGGAGTCTGTGTAGGGCTTGGTGTGCATGGTCACCTCGGGTACAGGGTTCATAGTTACTGTGGAGTGTTTGGGGTAGTGGTCTACTGCTCCTGCTGGCGCCAGGTTGCAGACGGAGACCGCGTCCTCCCGCCCATCAGGTAAGACCACGTAGGCATACTGGGGGTTCGCATGTAGAAGGTGAACCCTCTCGACCAGCGGGAAGTATTTATTGATCCTCACATGTTTCCGGAGCAGTACTGGCCCTGGGGATGTCAGCCAAGCCGGTAGGGTGGTCCCAGTGGCAGACTTCCTGGGAAAAGAGAATAGGCGCTCATGAGGGGTGGCATTGGTAGACGTACATAACAGGGAGCGGATAGAGTGGAGTGCCTCGGGGAGGACCTCCTGCCAGCGAGAGACCGGCAACTGTTTTGACTTAAGGGCTAAAAGTGTGGCCTTCCACACTGTGGCATTCTCCCTCTCCACCTGTCCATTTCCCCGGGGATTATAGCTCATGGTCCTACTAGTAGCGATGCTCCTAGCCAGCAGGTACTGGCGCAGCTTGTCACTCATAAACGAGGACCCTCTATCACTGTGGATATAGCAGGGATATCCGAACAGAGTGAAGAGCTGGCACAGGGCTTTTATGATGGACGTGGCAGTGGTGTTGGGGCAGGGGATGGCAAAGGGGAACCGCGAGTACTCATCAATAATGTTGAGAATGTAGACATTGCGGTCGGTTTCGGGGAGTTCGTGGACTCGCGACTGGCAGTGGCAGGTGGCGGGGTCTGCAATGTCCACGGAACCGGCGGGGGATCGCGCGGCTGGACAGCATCAGCGTTGTGCAGAGCAGCCTCCAGCGTGCTGGCCGTCTCGATCGCTGAGCCTAAGGTAAGGGAGAATACTTTCAGACTTACTCTAGATAGTAGTATTTTGTACATTGTGGCAGGTTCAGTCACTGGAATCTGTTCCAAGTATGATTGGAAGCATGCAAGCCAGAGTTCAAGGGCAAGAGCTGCTTCTGAGTCTTAAGGATCAATGTCTAATTTTTCCGGACGTTAAGTGCTTTCCATGTTTTAAACTTCCAGCCAATAAAATTTATGCACCATCAATAACTCTCTGAGACGTGAGGCGAGATATAGGCTTTTATTGGCTGGAAGAAAGAACAAGCAGCAATTGACCACCACACTGCATCCTGGAGACCAGGGCGGAGTCCCCAATCACCTTTATACCGGGGTCCGTGGGAGGAGCCACAGGAGCAGTCAGCGGGGGGGGGGGGGGCGTGTCCAGACAGGTATATGTAGTTCACCACAGCCCACGATTTCCAGCACAGAATCTTTTGTGTTTAAACTAACTCATTGTGGTTTGAGCATCAAAGTACATAATTCAAGGTACACTGATTGGAAGAGTTAACATTAAAATAGAATTTGGTAAGGGGAGGAGCATTCAAAATACCAAGGTTAACTTTGCAATGCATCTGTGTAAATGCATAATATGGAGCTTATAAGGTTGGTAATGCAAAAAACAAGATAGAAATTTAGAGCCACATTGCACTACACCACAGAAACAAGCCCATTGGTCCATTTAGTGCCAAAACAAACTATTATTCTGCCTCGTCCCATCACCTCACTTGCACCATACCCCTTATACCCCTTCCATCCACGTACTTATCCAAACCTCTTCAATGTTGAAATCGATCTCATGTCAACCACTTCCTCGGGCAGCTCATTCCACACATGCACCACGCTCAGAGTGAAGTTTCCCCCTCAGGTCCCTCTTAAATATTTCACCTTTCTCTTTTAGTCTATGGCCCACAGACCTAGCTTTACCCAGCCTTAATGGAAAAAAACCTGCTTGCATTAACCCAATCTATACCTCTCAGTAGTACCCCTGGCATAGTAGTGAATTGGTTTTCATAACACGGGTTTACCTCCCACTGCTGCCTGTAAGGAGTTTATATGTTCTCCCCATAACCACATGGGTTTCTTTCGGGTGCTCCTGTTTTCGCCCACAATCCAAAGGCATACAGGTTGGTTGATTAAAATTGCTCTTTGTAAATTGTCCCAAGATTTGGCTTGGATTGAATCGGCAGGGTTGCTGAGTGGAACAGCTCAAAGGTCCAGGAGGGCCTATTCTGTGCTGAATCTCAATAAATAAATAAAGTTTGTATACAGTAGGGATAAATAACAGAGGCATGACATATATTAGTAACAGATTTTGCTCCAAGAAAAAGATTATGCTTATTCTTCCTGGCTGCTAGATATTTTTCAAATGTATATAGCAAAATAGAGGTGGCATTTGAATCTGGAAGATATTAGTGTTGAAGAGTGCCCTCAACATTGGATGATGTTGAATAATGGTAAAGGTGCGATCACGTTACTGTGGACACCACCAAATATTGGTGAGGAAATAGAGGAGCAAGTGGGGGCAAAGTTGTTACTGAGAAATGCAAGAACCCGAGGGAAGTGATAATGCAAGATTTTAGCTACTCCAAATTCAAATGGGCCAGTAATCGAGGGCATAAAAAGGAGGAGTTTCCAAATTCCGATCAGAAGAATTTACTTAATGTTTCCCGACTCAACCAGGTTGAGATGGTCTTAAGCAAAGACGTCTCTTAGGTGTTGAAATTTATAGCAAGAGAGTATCTAATAGAAGAAGTTCAGCTTATAACCATATAACAATTACAGCACGGAAACAGGCCATCTTGGCCCTTCTAGTCCATGCCGAACGCTTACTCTCACCTAGTCCCACCTACCTGCACTCAGCCCATAACCCTCCATACCTTTCCTATCCATATACCTATACAATTTTTTTTTAAATGACAAAATCGAACCTGCCTCTACCACTTCTACTGGAAGCTCGTTCCACACAGCTACCACTCCCTGAGTAAAGAAGTTCCCCCTCGTGTTAACCCTAAACTTTTGCCCCATAACTCTCAACTCATGTCCTCTTGTTTGAATCTCTCCTACTCTTAATGGAAAAAGCCTATCCACATCAACTCTATCTATCCCCCACATAATTTTAAATACCTCTATCAAGTTCCCCCTCAACCTTCTACGCTCCAAAGAATAAAGACCTAACTTGTTCAACCTTTCTCTGTAACTTAGGTAGGTGCTGAAACCCAGGTCACATCTCCTCTGTACTCTCTTTAATTTGTTGACATTTTTCCTATAATTCAGTGGCCAGAACTGTACACGATACTCCAAATTTGGCCTCACCAATGTCTTGTACAGTTTTAACATTACATCCCAACTCCTATATTCGATGTTCTGATTTATAAAGCCCAGCATACCAAAAGCTTTCTTCACCACCCTATCCACATGAGATTCCACCTTCAGGGAACTATATACCATTATTCCTAGATCACTCTGTTCTACTGCATTCCCCAATGCCCTACCATTTACCATGTATGTCCTATTTTGATTAGTGCTACCAAAATGTAGCACCTCACACTTATCAGCATTAAACTCCATCTGCCATCTTTTAGCCCACTCTTCTAACTGGCCTAAATCTCTCTGCAAGCTTTGAAAACCTACCTCATTATCCACAATGCCATCTATCTTAGTATCATCTGCATACTTACTAATCCAATTTACCACCCCATCATCCAGATCATTAATGTATATGACAAACAACACTGGACCCAGTACAGATCACCAGCCTCCAATCTGACAAACAGTTATCCACCACTACTCTCTGGCATCTCCCATCCAGCCATTGTTGAATCCATGGTGAGCTTTGGAGAGTGAAAGAAAAGCCTAGAACAAACACACCTAAATGGAGTAGTGCCAGTGGTGCCAATGTCTGCAATGTATGAACTGGATTGGGGTGTTGAAGTGAAGAACTGCCATAATGGAGGAATTGAAATGTAGGATAGGGAGGGGGAATCCTTATAAAGGAGGTGGTTCAGAAATACTTTAGCACATTCCTACAAGAGAACAATCAAAGCTGGAACATTCTGAATCTGAAGTTAGTTCAAAAAGTGGTAATGATGTCCATTAGACCATAAAACATGGCAGAATTAGCCTACTTGCCAATCCAGTCCTCACCATTCCATCATGGCTGATTTATTATCTTCCTCAATCCCACTCTGCTGTCTTCTCCGCATAATCTTTGACACACTTACTAATCAAGAACCTATCAACCTCCTCTTTAAGTATGCCCAGTCACTTGGCCTCCACAGCCATCTGTGGCAATGAATTCCACAGATTCAACACTGTCTAGCTAAAGAAATTCCACCTCATCTCTGTTCTATATATTTCTATTCTGAGATTGTGGCCTCTGGTCCTGGACTCTCCTATCATAGGAAACACCCTCTTCGCGCCTACTCAATCTAGGCCTTTCAATATTCGATAGGTTTCAATGAGATCTTCCCTCATTCTTCAAAATTCCAGTGAGTACCAGGCCAGAGCTATTAAAAACAAAACAGTCCTCATATATTAATCCCGGGATCATTCTAGTGAACATACTCTGGACTCTCCCCATTGTCCACCATGTTCTATTGAATGGTGGAGAAGGCAAGATGGTCCAAATGCACCCCCTCCTGCTTCTGTTTCTGATGTTTTTATACCTTTAAGTCTTAGTCCAGGTGTTCCCTCATCACAGTCTCAGTTCACTCCATTGCGGACATTTATAGTAGCAGGTGCAGAAAGAAGGCTGGGCAAATCATCAGGACACCAGTCACCCCGGCCACAAACCATTTCAGCTGCTTTTGTTGGGCAAACGGTGCTGCAGCGTTAAAGCCAGGACCAACAGGCTACGGGGTGGATTCTTTCTACAAGACATTAGACTTTTAAATGCACATCTGTACGTTGCAACAGAGTGACAATGCAAAGATTTTTACTCCCTGACCTTGTTGGATGTATGTAAGATTTAAATACATTTTAATGTGTAGAAAAAAAGCTTAAATGCAGAAGTGAGATGAGAGGAACTGTTCTTTGCAACACTATTGCACTTAATTATGACATCAAGCAGTGCTAACCAAATTGAAGTCGCAGAAATTCAGAATCAGAATCAGGTTTATTATCACTGGCATGCGATGTGAAATTTGTTAACTTAGCAGTAGCAGTTCAATGCAACACATAATCTAGCAGAGAGAGAAAAAATAATAATAAATAAAATAAAACATAATAAATAAACAAGCAAATCAATTATGTATATTGAATAGATTTTTTTTTAAATGGGCAAAAACAGAAATACCGTATATTTTTAAAAAATCAGGTAGTGTCCAAAGCTTCAAAGTCCATTTAGGAATTGGATGGCAGAGTGGAAGAAGCTGTTTCTGAATCGCTGAGTGTGTGTCTTCAGGCTTCTGTACCTCCTACCTGATGGTAACAGTGAGAAAAGGGCATGCCCTGGGTGCTGGAGGTCCTTAATAATGGACGCTGCCTTTCTGAGACACTGCTCCCTTAAGATGTCCTGGGTACTTTGTAGACTAGTGCCCAAGATGGAGCCGACTAGATTTACAACCTTCTGCAGCTTCTTTTGGTCCTGTGCAGTCGCCCCTCCATACCAGTGATGCAGCCTGTCAGAATGCTCTCCACTGTACAACTACAGAAGTTTTTGAGTGTATTTGTTCATACGCCAAATCTCTTCAAACTCCTAATAAAGTATAGCCACTGTCTTGCCTTAGAGGGAGCTGTCCAGTGGTTGGGGTGGGGGGCAGTCTTTACACAAGAACAACAGTGTTTGATTGTCAGAAGCCAATCATTCCAACCCTCATTTGTCATTGCAACATATCTTCAGGCCATTAAAGAACATACCATCAATTAGTATTTAAAAATAGTAAGGAATATGAATAAGGGGGAGGAAATGTGACATTGCTGAAACAATCTCTGCATTCAATTTAATGATATCTAAAAGCCAATGAACAACAGAGGAAATTGTTGTTATATGAAAAGTCAACTGATTGCTGTGACAGAAAGAATGAAAAGTCTCAACAGACACAAGGAAAGATTGAGAGAATTGGACTACAGCATGTGGAAAGCCAGCAACAGTTGATATCAAAACCTATTTATATAACCTTGCTTTAACTAACATTATATATATACCGGCTAGGTAGCCTCCAACCTGATGGCATGAACATTGACTTCTCTAACTTCTGATAATGCCCCTCCTCCCCTTACCCCACCCCTGACATATTTAGTTGTTTGCCTGTTCTCCATCTCCCTCTGGTGCTCCCCTCCCCACTCCTTTCTTTCTCCTGAGGCCTCCCGTCCCATGATCCTTTCCCTTCTCCAGCTCTGTATCACTTTCACCAATCACCTTTCCAGCTCTTAGCTTCATCCCACCCCCTCCGGTCTTCTTCTATCATTTTGCATTTCCCCCTCCCCCCACTACTTTCAAATCTCTTACTTTCTTTCCTTTCGGTTAGTCCTGACGAAGAGTCTCGGCCCGAAACGTCGACAGCGCTTCTCCCTATAGATGCTGCCTGGCCTGCTGTGTTCCACCAGCATTTTGTGTGTGTTATTATTTTGTCTTTTCATGTTTCCACTTTGAACTACATAATTTGTATTAAAGTGCTCTACAAAAAAGCTATTATTATTATTATCATGAGCCAGTTGTTTCTTCTTCTGTTGAAACGTTTATACTGATGCAGATGCTCAATCCAGTAAAACAGGAATAATTTGGAACATTTGCATTAGATAAGAGCTCGCTGTTGTTCTAAATGTTGTGGCAAATACAATGGAAAATGTGTTCAGAATGCATTTTTATGTCCCTTTCTTCATCTAGAGATCTAAATTATAACAACTTCACAACTCTCACAGATGAAATGTTCATCAGATATCAAGAACTGGATGTACTGTGAGTATTTCAAGAACAAAGAATACATTAATTAGCCATTGGAATAAAAAAGATAATCAGCAAAGATTATTATCAAGATTCACAAGTTGAAAATTGATGCACCATCAATAACTCTAGGAGACTTGAAGTGAACAATAGGCTTTTATTAACAGTGAAAAGGGAGCACGACCATGTTGAAGACTGAGGGAGGAGTAGTGCCCCAATCACCTTTATACAGGGGTCTGTGGGAGGAGCCGTCAGCAGAGGGGTGTGTCCAGAGAGGTATACATACTTTACCACAAAAATATAAGTGGGAAATATAAGTCAGTTGTCTCATTTTAAAGCAGTACAGGTCTCTCTGATTTGCAGAAATCCAACTTTACAGAAATTCTTCATTATATTTTAAAGCACTTTTCAAGGTACAATAATAATAAGTTTTGTGATTCATTGGAGACCTTCACCATCCAAGATAATGCCCTCATCTCATTACTCCCACCAGGGAGATGGTACAGAAGAGGGTAGACATGCCCTTAACATTTTAGGAACAGCTTCTTCCCCTCCATCATCAGATTTCTGAATGGTCCATGAACACTATCTCACTATTTTAATCTCTTTTTTCACTTTTTTTTTACAGTACTATGCAAAAGACTTAGGTATATATATAGTGATTTTATGTATTGCACTGTATTGCTGAAATGGGTTTCTATTATAGACTGAGTGGAAAAGGGGAAGGAAGATGGGAATTCACAGCTATGAAAAGGGGAAGGGAGAGGGGAAGGAGCAGGAAGCACCAGAGAGACATTCTGTAATGACCAATAAACCAATTGTTTGGAATCAAATGATCTTACCTGGTCTCATCCATCCTCACCATTTCCAACATTCTTTGCTCCCACCAGATTTACAAACTTGCTCTCTGCTCCATGTTGACAATACAGTACCATGCAAAAGCCTTAAGCACCCTAGCTATATACTGTATATGTATCTAAGACTTGGGCACAGCACTGTATTTCTTATTGTAACTTATAGTAATATTTTTATTTTTTGAGCTGTACTGTTACTGTAAAGTAACAAATTTCATGATGTATGTCCATGATAATTAGATTCAGGTTTAATATCACCAGCATATGTAGTAAATTTCTTGTTATGCAGCAGCAGTACATTACAATACATAATGATAAGCAGTAAATTACAGTAAAGTGTATATCGAAGCAAAGAAACATAGAAAACCTACAGCACAAACAGGCCCTTCAACCCACAAAGTTGTGCCGAACATGTCCCTACCTTAGAAATTACTAGGCTTACCCATAGTCTTCTATTTTTCTCAGCTCCATGTACCTATTCAAAAGTCTCTGATAAGACCCTATCATATCCGCCTCCACCACCATTGCCGGCAGCCCATTCCGCACAGTCACCACTCTCTGAGTAAAGAACTTACCCCTGACATCTCCTCAGTACCTAGTCCCCAGCACCTTAAACCCATGTCCTCTTGTGTCAACCATTTCAGCCCTGGGTAAAAGCCTCTAAATTAAATAACTTGTGCAAAAAGAGGAGAAAAGTAGTGAGGAGGTGTTCATGGGTTTGATGTTCATTCAGAAAATCTGATGGCAGAGGGGGAGAAGCTTTTCCAGACCTCCTCCCTGATGGTAGCAATGAGAAGAGGGCTGATAGGGGTCCTTAATGATGGATGCTGTCTTTCTGAGGCATCGCTCCTTGTAGATGTGCGATGTTGTTGTCCATGAGGGAGCTGACTGAGTTCACAACTTCCTGTAGCTAATTTCAATCCTGTGTAGTGCTCCCCCCCATACTAGATGGTGATTGAACAAATTAGAATGCTCTCCATGGTACTTCTGTAGAAATTTGTGAATGTCTTTAGTGACATACCAAATCTCTCCTCAATCTCCCAATGAAATGTAGCTGCTGCCGTGTCATCAATATGCCAGCCTAGGATAAATCCTCAGAGAGGTTGACAACCAGGAACCTGAAATTGCTCACTCTTTCCACTACTGATCCCTTGATGAGGATTGGTGTTGTGTACCCTTGTCTTACCCGTACAATAATCAATTGGTAAAGTCCACAATCAATTCTTTGGTCTCACTGAAGTTGAGTACATGGTTGTTGCTGTGACACAACTCAACCAGCTGATCTATCTCACCTCTGTACACCTCCTCATTAACATCTGAAATTCTGCCAACAATAGTTGTGTCATCAGCATCTTTACGGATGGCCTTTGAGCTGTGCCTGGTCATGGGTGTAGTGAGAGAAATAGCAGTGAGCTTAGTACACATCCTTGAGGTGTGCCAGTGTTGATATTAGTGAGGTGGAGCTGTTATTTCTCATCTGCACAGACTGTGGTCTTCCGGTGAGGAAGTTGAGGATCCAGTTGCAGAGGGAGGTACAAAAGCCCAGGTTTGGATCTTTTTGATCAGAACTGTAGTAATGATCGTGTTAAATCATTGAGCTGTAGTCAATGGACAACATTCTGATGTAAGTATTAGTATTATCCAGGTGATCGGAGGCTGTGTGAAAAGCCAATGAGATCGTATCCGCTGTAGACCAATAGGCAAATTGCAGTGGGTATAGGTGCTTGCTTAGACAGGGGTTGATTCTTGCCATAACCAACCTCTCAAAGCACTTTATCTCCATAATCAAGTCAAGTCATTTCGACCATAACTGCTGGTACAGTACACAGTAAAAATGAGACAGCATTTTTCAGGACCATGGTGCTACATGAAACAATACAAGAAACTACACTGAACTACGTAAAGCAACACAAAAAGCTACGGTAGACTACAGGCCTACCCAGGACTGCATAAAGTGCACAAAACAGTGCAGGCATTACAATAAATAATAAACAGGACAATAGGCACAGTAGAGGGCAGTAAGTTGATATCAGTCCAGACTCTGGGTATTGAGGAGTCTGATGGCTTGGGGGAAGAAACTGTTACAAAGTCTGGTCGTGAGAGCCCAAATGCTTCGGTGCCTTTTGCCAGATGGCAGGAGGGAGAAGAGTTTGTATGAGGGGTGCGTGGGGTCCTTCCTAATGCTGTTTGCTTTGCAGATGCAGCATTATGAAGATGTGAGTGCTACTGGATGATATTTGCTAAGGCAGCTCATCCTGCTCTTCTTGGGCATTGGTATGGTTGTTGCCTTTTTAAAGCAGGTGGGGACTTCTGACTGTAGCAGTGAGAGATTAAAAATTTCTTTGAACACTCCTGCCAGTTGGTTGACATAGGTTTCATAGTCCTACCAGATACATCATCAAGGCCTGTCAGCTTGCAAGGGTTCACCCTCTTGAAAGACGTTCTGACATCAGCCTTCGAGACCAAGATCAAAGGGTCACCAGATGCTGCAGGGATCCTCATAGCTATAGTTTTATTCTCCCCTTCGAAAACTGCATAAATGATGTTGGAGTGAAGGATTCATAATGTTAGGCTTCATTTTGAAAACCCTGCCAGAGCTGATGTGTATCTGATTCATCTTCTGACCACAATCGGAATTGTTCTTTTGCTCTTGAGATTGCCCTCTATAAGTTGTACCTGGCTGTTTCTAATTCTGATATTTATTAATGACTGAGCACAGTATCTATTCCATTAGTTCAAGTATGGATGGTGTTAAGGTAAAGATTTAAAGAAGTGAAATTAGATAATTATAGCAAGTACACGCAATAGTTGTAGTGTGATCAACAAAAATGAGTGTGATCTTCTCCTAAGGGGTTGTCTATTGGTGGGTCCTCTAGTGGCTGTAGACGGTGATCCAGGATGTACATATTCTGGTGCAATTGGGCAAAATACAATAGGGTTAGCTTATAATTAAAATTTCACCTTTATTTAATTGATTTAAAATACAATCCAGGTCTGTCTCCCACCCCAATCCGTATCATCCATATCTTTAAAACAAACCTCCAGTTTTTTAACATCAGTGAAGCCTTTTCTGCCTCCCATTGGAAAATGCTGCATTTTTGGTGGTTCTGCAGAAGAGTTATCAAGGTCCTTTTGCCAGCACTAATTCCACCAAAGTACAGACCACAATGGTAGCACCATCCAGAACAATGGCCAGACCAATGCTGACCATGCCATGTGCTGCTGGCTCTCAGAGTTTCAGGAATCTGATATATAAAGTATATTACAAGGAGTGCATGCATTTTTTTGTCTGTTGAAATGTGTAAATCAAACAGTGCCATAACAATGCGAAGCTGATTGTTGTCATGCAGATTCAGCCAAATAAATTGACCATAAAATTAGACCTTCCTTGAGAGGATTTAAAGGCATGTCTAACACCTATGCAATTGTCAGAGGGTATACTCCATTTGTTGCTCTGACATTGCAGACTGCAATTGGGGTACTAACTTGAAATCCTTACTGGAATAAAAAGATCAATACAATAATGTAAGAATGAATACTGGCCATTTCCAAAAGTTTGCGCTGTTTCCAGGAAAACTGCTTTTATTCAGTTAATCTACTTTAACAAATACCTTGGAAGTATTTGAAGTGTGATTATTTATTCATTTATTTAGAGATTCAGTGAAGAATATGCCCTTCCAGCCCTTTCAGTTGTGCTGCCCCGGCAACCCCCAACCACACTGATTTAGCCCTAACCTAATCAGGGGGCAATTTACAATGACCATTTAACCTATCTGGTAGATCTTTGGACTGTGGGAGGAAACCAGAGCTTCTTGGGAAAACTCACCCTTTCGACAGAGACTCCTTAAAGAGGAAGCCAGAACTGAATTTTGAAGTCTGGAAGGTTGTCAGACGTGACAGCAGGACATCGATAGTATGCAGAACTGGGCTGAGAAGTGGCCAGATAAGTGTAAAGTCTGTCATTCTGGTAGGTCAAATCTGAAGTCAGAATATAATATTAATGGGAAGACTCTTAGCAGTGTCAAGGATCAGCAAGATCTTGGGGTTCATGTCCACAGGACTCTCAAAGCTGCTGCGCAGGTTGACAGTGTTGTTAAGAAGGCGTATGGTGTGTTGGCCGTCATCAACTGTTCAAGAGCTGTGAGTTCTGGTCACCTCATTACAGGAAGGATGTGGATGCTATAGAGAGAGTGCAGAGGAAATTTACAAGGATGTTGCCTGGATTGGCAAGTGTGCCTTATGAGAATAGGTTGAGTGAACTTGGCCTTTTCTCCTTGGAGCAACGGAGGATGTGAGGTAACCTGATAGTGATGAGAGGCATTGATCGCGTGGATAGCCAGAGGCTTTTTCCCAGGGTTGAAATGGCTAACACACGGGGAGAAGGCATAGTTTTAAGGTGCTCAGAAGTAGGTACAAGGGGGATGTTAAAGGTAAGTTTTTCACACAGAGAGTGGGGGGGGGGGTGCATGGAATGGTGTCAGTCTTTTTTGACTTATTTTTGAAGTAGATTTCTGTCTTTTATTCCACAGGATGTTGCAATTTAATTCAATTAGTTCCATATCCAGCAAAGCCTTTTCAGGACTTTCCAAACTGAGAAAACTGTGAGTATTTAAAGGGTTGAGAGCTTACTTAGTGATTTCACTCCATCCTATACTATTTAGTGAAAATCATCATTATGACTGGTATATAATAACTGGACATTATGCTTTTACTTACACAAGAGATTCTGCAGATGCTGGAAATCCAGAGTAACACTGACAAAATGCTGGAGGAATTCAACAAGGTCAGGCAGCATCTATGGAGATGAATAAAGAGACAATGTTTCAAGCCGAGACCCTTCATCAGAACTAATGAAGGGTCTTGGCCCAAAACATTTTCTCTTTATTCCTCTCCAGAGATGCTGCCTGACATGCTGAATTTCTTCAGCATTTTGCTTGAGATTTTATCAGAGTATATATTATTCCACAAGATTCAATTCTCCAGAAATTTATTTCTAACTGGCTCAGATGAGACGGATAAGGAAATTCCTTGATCAGAACAGCCTATGAGATGCTTTGATTTATGAAGTCATACAGCATGCAGACAAAGAAACTACAAAATTTAGGATGGTAAGGTAACCCGATCGTTAGCACATTATTATAATGCCAGTGATTCAGGTTCAATTCTTGCCACTATCTGTGTGGAATTTGCACATTCTCCTTGTCACTGTGTGGCGCTCAGCTTTCTTCCCATGTTTCAAAGATGTACAGGTTAGTGTCCCTGTATCGCTGTATCTCTGTACTGCTATACTAAAAATTACTAAAAATCCACTGAACATTTACAAACAGGTGATTATACACACACATACGCAAGCTTAAAGAAAATAAAACTTTAAGGAAAACGACAATTCAGATCCTAATCCAATCCCAGTAAGCAAACAGTTACACTGACCAGTATCGCAAGCTGTGATGTTTCTTTTCAAACTTTGATTTAATGGGATGAAGTCCCTTATCTATCCAAGCATTCCATGAGGAATGGGCTTTGAGGCCAACTCAACCCAGAATTCCTGATGCCTGCAAATTCCTGCCACAAAGCCATCAGTTCCAGGAAGGCCCTTTGACTGAGGGGGTGATAGACAATTGAGTTTGCTCATTTCCAAATGAGACACTCCACAATTCCCATACTTCAAGATAAGCACAAAGTTCTCCTGGGATCCCAGACAACCATTGGCTCCTAATAAGTAAACATCTGCAAAACAGCTTGCTATTGGTGAGATAAGGCTAAATGTGAATAGACTACAGCATTTCACTTTTTAACTACATTAATTATACTTTGGAAGAATTTTGTGTGAAGCCTCTTTCAGTCTTTGCTATATAAGTATCAACCATTATTCCTTCTTCTGCAGATTTCTGAGTTTCAATCGCATTACTGACCTGGAGCCTGGAGTATTCCAAGACCTCTATCGACTTGAGTGGCTGTAAGTCGAAACAGTCCTTTCATGTTCCATCAATTCCTTTTCCTAATATATTTCTACTATCTTATCTCTCACTGCAGATCTTCCAGCATTAAACTGCAGTAGACCTGACTATAGAGGAACATGTAAATATGAAATGGTAACTTGCTCATACAAGCAGATGCTTTCAAAGTGAGAAATATTCACAAAATGTGAATCCACTAAATGCACGGGGGAATGAAATGTGAAATAAATTTTCATTTAGGTCATTTGTCCTCCAATGCATGATAGATATTTCCTGTCTTCCCAGTATTTCTAAATGTTCTCATCACTCATTCTTGCTATTCAGGCAAGCAAATGTCCAATTTGAGATTTCTGAACAATTTCTCTGGGGAGCCTATATTAAAAAAGAGCAGAGACTTGCAGGAGACACAGTCATGTTCTGCATTTTCATTTTGTCAAAAGGAAAAACAATAAAGGAAATTAAAGACATGAACCAGTACATGAACAGAGCTGCCTGATGGCAGAGGAGAAAAGAGAAAATGTCTGGGATGGGTAGTGACTTTGATTATGCTGGCTAACAATCATGATGCTCCAGATATTTCTTTCCAACCAGTCTGACATATACATATTGATTGAATATATTAACCAGGACTGTAATTTTCCGATTCCAGGCAAGTATAATTCATCCTGTAGATTTGCTCTGATCCCCAACACGATTATACCTAGCTTCAGGTGAAAGGTACGTGTCTTCCACTTAGGATATACCAGAAACACAGATGCACAGCCAGTCGCTTAGTTACCAAGATTTGAATGCAGTATCCTTCCAGCAGTCTATGTAACATAAGTCTTCAAACTAAGATGTTACAAAACAAAATTCCAAAAAGCATAGATTAATTCAAAAGTAATAGTAATACTAAATATGCATTATATTTATTTTTTAACTTCTGAACCACCAATTTTTTTCCTCTTACAGCCACTTCATTTTGGAAATGTTTTTAGTTACTTAGAGATACAACGTGGAATAGACCCTTTTGGCCCTTTGAGCCAAACTGTCCAACAGCCCCTGACAAGCCCCCCTTGATTAACCCTAACATAATCAAGGGATAATTTACGATAACAAATTAACCTACTAACCGGTATCTCTTTGGACTGAGGGGGGAAACTGGAGCAACTGGAAAAAGCCCAGTTCTATCGGGAGGCCTTACAGATTATGTCAGAATTGAACTCCGAACTCCAACGTTCTAACTACTACGCCATCGTGGCGGCCAATTTCCAATTACAGTTTTGTGCATAGTGTGCGCCAGAATGGTCCATTTGTAAAGATCGAGGGATGTTTCTAGAGTTCCAAGTGTCATCCAGATTCTCTGTCTGTTACAGGGTCTTGGACAATAACATGTTGCGAAGTGTCACTGTGAAGTCTTTTGTCGGCCTGACATCTCTCGTTTTCCTGTACGTAACTGAAGGGTGATCCTTTTCTTATTGAAATGTTTTACTAGTGAGAAATCAATATAGCATCGTGTAACGCATTCAATAACAAGAGAATTGTTGCTGCTCCATTCTCCAGAATAAAGAGGATCTTTGTAAATTACGTAGCTTTCAATTTTTTATTGTACATGGATTTATTTATTAATCTCAGGCAATAATAATTTTGCCGAAATGAGTTCTGGAAACAGCAGTCTTCATTGGAAAAACATTGGTGGCAGCACGGTAATGTAGTGGCTAGCACAACACCACTGACTCTGGTTCAATTCCCACCGCTGCCTGTAAGGAGTTTGTACATTCTCCTTGTGACCATGTGTGTTTCCTCTGGGTTCTCTGGTTTCCGCCTATAGTCGAAAGGCATACGGGTTAATAGGTTCTTTCCAGTCCAAAGGTGGTGCTAGAAAAGCAGGTTCCTTTGCCCGCCCCTCCAATTAGCTGCCACATTAAAGGGAAAGGAAGTATGAGAGTTGCAGCTCATTCAGGTAAGTGACAAGCTTCCTAGGACCAGGTTGGTCACATTGGCATGTGGTTATCAACTCGCACTTCCACAATGTCATGGTACAAGACTTTTTAAACCAAAAGCACGCAGAAGCAAGTTTAATCATAAACACAAGATGTTCCACAGATGCTGCAGATCTAGAGTGACACACACAAAGTGCTGGAGGAACTCAGCTGGTCTGGCAGCATCAATGGAGAGAAATAAACAGATGACATTTCGGGCTGAGACCCTTCATCAGGACAAGGAAGCAAGGGAGAAGAAACCACCACTGGAAGGTGGGGGGAGGGCAAGGAGTACAAGCTGGCAGGTGATTGGTGAGATCATGTGAGGGGGGTGGGACGAATGAGAAGCCGGGAGGTGATGGTTGGAAGACGTAAAAGGGCTAAAGAAGAAGGAATTTGATAGGAGAGGAGAGTGGACTACGGGAGAAAGGAAAGTCGGAGGGTCACAAGAAGGAGGTGATGGGTAGGTGAGGAGAAGTGAATGAGCAAAAGGAAAACCAGAATGGAAAAAGAGAGAAGAAGGGGGAGAGAAAAATTACTGGCAATTAGAAAAATGGATGGTCAAATCATATTTAATCAATTATATTCACCACTAGACTGCCCACTCCATCAAGAACTGGAATTAGATTTCAGTTCTGCAGAGTACATAACTCTAAGAAAAAAATCTTTTTTTCTTTCTTTTCAGACATATGTTAAATAATTCATTGGATCGTATTCCCAAAATTTGTGCAGTGCTCCCAAGCCTGAATTGGTTGTAAGTATGAAACAGCATGGCTGTGTGCAGTGAAACACTGGCAGAAAGCAAACCAAGGTAGAGGACGGGGTGGATCGTGTACTCTGGATGGGGAGCGTCAGTGTACATCGTCATGCACGATAGCAACCCCATTGACTCAACTGAACAAGTGATAGAGTAACACAGCACAGACTTGGGCCCTTAGGTCTAACCAGTCCATACCATTCACCATGCCCACCCAACAAACCCCAATTTCCTGCGATCTGTCTACCCCTCTGAACCCGACCCTCCATGTACCTACCCAAGTGCTTCTTAAAGATTGTGCTATACTCGCCTCAACCACTTCCTTCGGCAGTTCATTCCATATACTCACCATCTGCTGGAAGGAAAAGTTATCCCTCAGGTCCCTTTTAAAATTTCTTCTCCTCAGACTAAACCTATGCCCCTTAGTTTTGGATTCCCCTGCCCTTTTTCTATGCCTCTCTGAATTTTAAGCACTTCAATAAGGTCACCTCTCATTCTCCTAAGTTGGAAGGAATGAAGTCCAAGCCTGGCCAACCTCTCCCTGTAACTCAGGGCCCTCTATTCCTGCCAAATCCTTTCTGCACTCTCTCCAGTTTAAACATGCCTTTCTTCCAACAGTGTGAACAAATCAGAACACAGTACTTCAAGTGCACCCTCACCAATGACTTATACAATTGTAACATACTGGCCCAGCAAAGCCCTGACTGAGAAAGGCTGAAGTGCCATATGCCTTTTTCTCCAGCCTGTCAACCTGTGACACTTCTTCCAATGAACTATACACTTGTACTCCCGAGTCCATCTGTTGCATTATACTCCCTTGTGCCTATCGTTCACAGTTCAAGTTCTAGGCTGATTTGACTTACCAAATTCATTACCTCACACTTTATCTGCATCAAAATTCATTTGCACTCCTTGGCCCACCTCCCGATCTGTCAAGGTCCTCTTGTATGCTACAGTAAACTTCTTCACTATCAACAACACTTACTAATTTCATCTGCAAATTTACTGACCAAGCCTTGTGTATGCATTTGCATTCAAACTATTTACATAAATAACCAGCTTTTATTGACATGCGATAGACAGCATACTGACACACGGAATGACAGTGTTGGTACTCCAGCTGCAGCAAAACAGATCACGAAGCACTCCAACGGGTGATTAGGATGGCTCAGCACATTATTGGGACCCAATTACAGAACCTGGAGACAATCTACAACTCTAGATGCCCACAACAAAGTTGTAACATCATTAAAGACCCATCCCATCCCGAACACTGTCTGTTCAATCTCCTGCCATCTGGAAGGAGATACAGAAACTCCGTAGCCAAGACAGTAGGACTGAAAAACAACTTCTTCCAGAGGGCTGTTGTGCAGCTGAATAATGCTACACCCCGGGTTGTTAGTGGTCTTTGAGTGTTGTGGACGATTGAAGTCACTTGTTGCATGTAAATATATGATTTTCTTTAAGTTAAGCCGTACCACATGTATTGTTTTCCATGGACTGGAGTTGCACACAATCTCGTTGTCTTGAGCAAAAACGGTAAAGATCTATCCTATTCTAACCATAACTTGGGTCCAAACACTGATCCCTGCATTACACCACTGGTCCCCATTTTCAGAAACAACCTTCATCCGTAAGACCATAAGATATAGGAGCAAAATTAGGCCATTTGACCCATTGAGTCAGCTCCATCATTTCATCCTGGCTGATCCAATTCTCTTCTCAGCCCCAATTTCCTGCCTTACATAAGAACATAAGAACATACAAGATAGGCCCCTCAAGCCTGCTCCGCCATTCAACAAGATCATGGCTGATCCAATCTTAACTCTAGTTTTCACCAAATCCCACAAGGCAACAGTGCCAACCAACAGGGCACCATGCCGCCCATTTTATTTTATTATTCATCCTGCCCAAACCCAAGTGATCACCCGGGGGAAAAGAAAACCGATTTGCCAATTGAGGAGAAAAAATCTGGAAAATTCCTCTCCGAGCCATCCAGGCTATCAAAAACTGGTCCAGGAGATCACATGGCTGATCTAAACCTATCCTCATGTCCACTTACCTGCTCGTTCACCGTATCCCCTAATGGCATTTTTATCCAGGAAAATGTCTATCTCCGTTTTGAATTTATCGAGTGTAGTAGCTTCCACAGCTCTCTGGGGCAGTAAATTCCACAGCCCCACTACCCTCTGAGTGAAGAAATTTCTCCTCATCTCAGTCCTGGAACGGCATCCCCTTATTTTAAGATTATGCCCCCTAGTCCTAGTTTCACCCATCATTGGGAACATTCTCCCCGCATCCACCCGATCAAGCCCCTTCACAATCTTATATGTTTCAATAAGATCGCCTCTCATTCTTCGGAACTCCAATGAGTAGAGTCCCAATCTACTCAACCTCTCATCATACATCAACCCACCCATCCCCGTATAGCCTTCTCCTGTTAGCCTTTCATGCCCTGACCAATCAAGAACCTATCAACCTCTGCCTTAAGTAATGGCCTCCACAGCAGCCTGTGACAAAGATTTCCACAGATTTACCACTCTTGAGCTAAAGAAATTCCTCCTCATTTCCATTCTAACTGGATGCCCTCTTTTCCAAAACTGTGTCCTCTGGTCTTAGACTCTCCCACCATAGGAAACATCCTTTCCACATCCACTCTATCAAGGCCTTTCACCACTGAAAAGGTTTCAATTAGGTCACCCCTCATTCTTCTGAATTCCAGTGAATACAGGCTCATAGCCATCAAACATTCTTCATATGACAAGCTGTTCAATCCTGGAATAATTTTTGTGAACCTCCTTTGAACCCTCTCCAGTTTCAGCACATCCTTTCTAAAATATGGGGCCCAAAACTGCTCACAATACTCCCAAGTGAGGCCTCACCAGTGCCTTATAAGGTCTTAACATTATAGCCTTGCTTTTATATTCTAGTACACTTGAGATGAATGCTAACATCACATTTGCCTTCCTCATTTCAGACTCAATCTGCAAATTAACCTTCAAGGAATCCTGCACAAGGACTCCCAAGCACCTCTGCAACTCAGCTTTTTCTATTTTCACTCCATTTAGAAAATAGTCAACACTTTCATTTCTTCTACCAAAATGCATGACCATACACTTCCTGACATTGTATTCTGTCTGCCATTTCTTCGCCCATTCTCCAAATCTAAGTCCTTCTGCATAATCTCTACTTCCTCAAAATTACTTGCCCCCCCCACCTATCTTCATGTCATCTGCAAACTTTGCAACAAAGCCATCAATTCCATCATCAAAATCATTGACGTATATCATAAAAGGAATTGGTCTCAATACAGACCTTTGTAGAACACCACTAGTCATCAGCCGCCAGCCAGAAAAGGCTCCCTTTATTCCCACTCTTTGCTCCCTGCCAATCAGCCACTGCTTTATCCATGCTAGAATCTTTCCTGTACTACCACGGACTTGTACCTTGTTAAGCAAACTTGTGTGTGGCGCCTTGTCAAAGGCTTTCTGAAAATCCAAGTACACATCATCAAGCGATTCTCCTTTGTCTATCCTGCTTGTTATTTCTTCAAAGAATTCCAACAGATTTGTCAGACAAGATTTTCCCTTAAGAAAACCATGCTGACTACAGCCTATTTTATCATGTACCTCCAAGTACTCTGAGACCTCATCCAGAACCATTCTAGAATCCAGTGATTCTTGAAAGATCATTACTAATGCCTCCACAATCTCTTCAGCCACCTCTTTCAGAACCCTGGGGTGTACACCATCTGGTCCAGGTGACTTATCTACCCTCAGACCTTTCAGTTTCCCAACAACCTTCTCTCTAGTTATGGAATTTCATACACTTCATGCCCCCTGACATCTGGAACTTCCATCACTAGGGACTTCTGCAGTGATGACTGATGCAAAATACTATTCAGTTCGTCCGCAGTGTCCTTGTCCCCCATTACTACCTCTCCAGCATTAGTTTCCAGTGGTCCAATATCCACTCTCACTTCTTTTACACTTTATGTATCCGAAGAAACTTCTGCTATTCTCTTTAATGCTATTGGCTGGCTAACCTTCATATCCTATCTTTTCCTTCTTAATAACTTTTTGTTGCCTTCTGTTGGTTTTTAAATGCTTCCCAATGCTTGAACTGACCACTAATTTTTCTCTATTATATGCCCCCCTTTGGCTTTTATGTTGGCTTTGATTTCTCTTGTTAACCACAGTTGTGTCATCTTCCTCTTCGTGATGTACATATCCTGCACCTTCTGAATTGCTTCCAGAAGTTCCAGCCATTGCTGCTCTGCTGTCATCCCTGCCAGTGTTTTTTTTTCCTATCAATTCTGGGCATCTCCTCTCTCATGCCTCTGTAATTCCCTTTACCCCACTGTAATACTGATACATCTGACTTTAGCTTCTCCTCAAATTGCAGGGTAAATTCAATCATATTAGGATCACTTTCCCTAAGGGCTCTTTTACTTTAAGTTCTCTAATCAATTTTGGTTCATTGCACAACATCCAATCCAGAAAAGCTGATCCCCGAGTGGGCTTAACCACAAGCTGCTCCAAAAAGCCATCTTGTAGGCATTCTGGAAATTCCCACTCCTGGAATTCAGCATCAAACTAATTTCCCCCAATCTACCTGCATACTGAAGTCCCCCATAACTATTGTAACATTGCTCTATCCACAATGTATCAACACCTTCCGACCGAATGTCACCTTTTTTTAATGATTTGATTTCATTTTTTACCAACAGAGCAACACCGCCCCTCTGCTTTCCTTCCTGTCTTTTTGATACAATGTGTATCCTTAGACATCACGCTCCCAGCTGTAATCTTCTTTCACTCATGATTCAGTGATGCCTACAACATCAAATCTGCCAATCTGCAACTGTGCTGCAAGTTCATCTACCTTATTCCGTATACTGCACACATTCAAATATAACAACTTCAGTTCTGTATTCACCCTTTTCGATTTTGCCCACCTTCTACATTCCAACTCATCCTGTTGACTGCAATTTTACCCTATCAACAGTCTCTCCTCACGACACGTCACCTCTGTTTGTAAACTGGCTACCTCACCTTCACCACTGTTCTTTCCTATGATACTTCTTGAATTGAAATATGGGCAGCTCAGGACACTACTTGCACTATGTTCAACCTTTTGATTCCTAACTCTGTCTGAGCTCTTAGCAAACATCTGCCTCCACAACCTCTCCACTAACTGTTCTGGCACTCTGGTTCCCATTCCCCTGCAACTCGAGTTTAAACACCACCGTGCAGCATTAACAAACCTTCCCGCTAGGATATTAGATCCCCCTCCAGTTCAGGTGCAAACCTTCCATTCTGTACAGGTCCCACCTTCCCTGGAAGTCTAAAAATCTTATGCCCTCCCTCCTACACCAACTCCTTAGCCGTGTATTAAACTGTATAATCTTCCTAGTTCTGGCTTCACTAGCACGTGGTATGGGTAGCAAACCTGAGATCAGAATCCTGGAGGTCCACCACCCTGTACTTCCGACCTCCAGGGAAATCTTGAATCCACCTAAACATCTCTCCTTTGATTCCAGGGGACCTAACCTTCCAGACCAGCCTGTCATATAGAACCTTGTTGAAAACTTTGCTAAAGTCCAAATAGACAACATTCACATCCCTACCCTCATTTAATCTCTTGTTTCACTATTCCAAAAACTCTAAAGATTAGTTTTAGCATAAATTGCCATGCACAAAGCCATGCTGACTCCTCCAAATCAGTCTACGTTTACCCAAGTGCTGGTAGATCCTGTCCCTCAGAATCCACTCCAGCCTGACTAACCACTCTGGTTTGTCCCACTCCTCTTTTTAAACAAACCAACTTTAGCCACCTTCCAGTCTTCAGGCATTTTACCAACAGCTAGTAATGAAGCAAATATCTCTGCAAGAGCCTCCACAATTTCTTCTTAAGCCTCCCACAAAATCTGAGGATGCAGTCTGTCAGGCCCTGAGGACTTATCCACCTTAACATGCTGTAAGACTGAAAATATCTCCTCTCTAGTAATACAAATATCTTCTAAAACATCTCCACTTGTTTCCCTTATCTCTTGAACAATCAGCATTTTCTCCTCAGTCTAGGAGCTAATGGCTACCATTGGCCTGTAGCCAGTGCTGAGAGGATTATAAGGGAGAGACTGAAATCCTTATCTTCACCATTTATGGATGCTAAGGATATATCTGCCCATGAAAGTCTTTGTAAGAGTGACCACCTTACCACTTCAGTGAGGGTGAAGTTCTGCCTTCACAGAGAAATCAAGAAATGGCTGAGGACAATAAATTCAGTAAAGGCTTATTGGATCAGGAAACATCCCGTTGTAACAAACAGAGAAATGTCTAGAACTAGCTCCACCTCGAGCCAGATTTATCCAGCGCAGCCATATCGTTATCTGATATGGAAAATTGCCCAGAATTGTCCAATCCAAAAAAAATAGGACAAATCCAACCCCACTAACTAAACCCATTAGTCTATTGACAATGGTCAGAAAAGTAGATCTTTTCTAGATGGATATCAAGGAGCAATCATTTACCAACTTCCTTAGGCTACATGAAGGTTTGTCTACCTTTAAGCGTACCGTGTATAAATTTTGATTTATTGCTGAACCAGATATCAATGTAATTTGGGAGTTGACAGCCTGCAGAAAAATAAGTTTCTCTGGTAGCTCCAGCTCTTTTATTTGGCAAGCAAGCAGCAACAAGCCTTCACACCAATTTATCGACAATTGTTTGGATGTCATTTAGAGAATTCATCACAACATGTCATCATAGTCCTGATCCAAACCTCGATCTGAAGCTGAACTCCTTTGGTAAGGGTGACTGCCCACGATGACAAGGAAATTTGACCTACAAATGAGCCTAAGTAAAATTAACGTTCGTGAGTGGCGAGGGGAATAACTATACTGCTATCAGTGGAAAGATAGGTAGCTGAGGTCATTAGGGGTTAATATCCTTAGCCCCAAGCTATCACAGCAAGAGTTCCTTAGGGCAGTATTTTAGTCCCAACCATCTTTTTGCTCTCTTCTTGCATTACTTGATTTTTAAAAATACAACTCTCATTGTAATTTATTGTACTTTATATATTGCACTGTACTGCTCCCGCAAAATGATGAATATTATGACATATACTCGGGCTCACTTTATTAGGTGCAGGCTGTACCTAGTAACGTGGCCACTGAGTGTTTTTCTGCATGTTCATGGTCTTCTGCTGCTGCTTCCCATCCTCTTTAAGGTTGAATGTGCTGTGCACTCAGAGATGCTCTTCTGCGCACCACCATAGTAATGCATGATTACTTGAGTTACTATCACCTTCCTATCAGCTTGAACCTGTCTGGCCATTCTCCTCTGGCCTCTCTCATTAACAAGGCATTTTCACCCACAGAACTGCCGCTCACTGGATAATCTTTGTTTATCGCACCAATTTCTGTAAACTCTAAAAATCCCAGGAGATCAGAAGTTTGTGAGATGCTCAAATGTCACAATGCTTCCCATATCTTGCCCATAACTTAATAACCCTAAACCATACATCTTCTAGAATGTGGAAGGGAACTGGAGTACCTGAAGGAAACTCACGTGTTTGCAGGAAGAATGTACAAACTCCTTACGGACACCGGTGGGAATTGAACCCTGATCAATAATCCCTGGTTCTGTAAAGTGTTACACTAACTGCTACACCTTCATGTTGACCTTGAGAAGCTGGCACTGTCCCCTTACTCAATCTTTTGAGATAAAACACATGCCCAATGCAGGAAAAATATGATTGTAGTCCGATTATGTATTAAATGTTATCATATGACCACATTTTATTTCCTCTTTCAATGCAATATAGTTGTAAACCATGATAACAAATTAAAATGTTTATGTATTTCTGAGAACTGCCCTTCCTCACATCCATAACAGCCCACTTCCAGGCTTGCAAGAATGCATGAAAAATAATTACTCTACACCTTAGTACAACATATTCAAAGTATCCAGGTTCACAGGCCTTCAATAGACAGAATGTCCTCATGCTTTTACGAGATGAAGGAAGGCAAATCAAAAAATGACAAGGGGGAATGAAGTAGGATAAAAGTAGTTTGGTTGGCAGGCATTTTTTTGTACTATATACCTACTAACCTTCATACTTTGCTTCATTCAAAACAGGGATCTGGAAGGAAATTACATTACCTCGATTGACAAAGCAACACTTCAAAAATGCCTCAACGTAACAGTTCTGTGAGTATGTCTGTGTTCATAGACCCATGTTCAACCATGGGGAGTGGGGGGGGGGGCGCGATTTATTTCCTGTTTTCAGGTTGGAATGCGTCTTGGGCTCCTTATGTAGCCTTTAGTTCTCCATCCCTATCATTGCCCCATCTCTGAACCAGGAAATGAGCAAAATGTGCTTGAACTAGAAGCAAGAAGAAACTACTTTAAGAGGCATTCCAAATAGTGCCTAAAATCATCGAGGCAGATCATAATCCTGAGTTATGTAAAGGAATTTACCTCAATTTTGATGCTCTGCTGGAGACAGTTTACACCTTCCACTTCACCTTGGAGCTGAAAATTGGCTCTTAAAGGGACCTCTCCAAAAAAAGAGGCAAAAAGACCATAGCTGGTTCTTCCACGCCCTTTCCTCTCATCCCTTTCCTTGCAACTCTGTTGCGTAGCCCTAAAGAAATTCTTGATATTCCACCAGACCAGCTGGTAAATTGGTTTATTACTGTCACATGTTCCCAGGTATTGTATGCCATCCATTCAGATCTTTTCATCATCTCATTGCAATGAGATAGTGTTTGAATCTTCTCTTTGATGGGAGCTCAATGAGACCGTCTCTCTGCTCTGCCTCTTCAACCATGTACTCACCCAGACTTGCTACCACAGCCATGAATTCTTCCCGGGAACTTGAATCTTTTTTCATCTCTCCCCCCCCCCCCCCCCAACCCCCCTTCCCCTTCTCCTATGATCCATTTTCCCCTTCTATCAGATACCTTCCTCTCCAGCCCTTTACCTTTCCTACCCACCTGGCTTCACCTACCACCTTCTTGCTATCCTCCTTCCCCTCCCCCACCTTTTAATTCTGATGCATCCCTCTTCCTTTCCAATCCTGAAGAAGAGTCTTGGCCTGAAAGGTCAACTGTCTGTTCCTTTTCATGTATGCTGTCTGACCTGCTGAAATCCTCCAGCTTTTAGTGTATGGTGTTAAAGAATAAATTGTTACAGAGAAAATGCAGTGCAATAAGACAATGAGGTGGAGTCATAACAAGGTAGGTTGTTTGGTCAAGAGACAGCTTATCGTACTAGAGGAATATTCATTAGTCTTAATACAGCAGCATTGAAGCTGCCCTTGATGATGGTGGTACATGCTTACGTGGTTTCAGGCTTTTTTTACTGTCCTATGGCAGAGAAGAGAGAATGTCTGGGGTGTGTGGGGTCTCTGATTATGTTAGCTGCTTTACAGATACAGCATGAAGTATAGACAGGGTCTGCGGAGAGGAACTTTGTTTCTGTTGTGTGCTGATTTTTGCGGTCATGGGTGGAGTAGTTTCCATACTCAGCTGAGATGCATCCAGATAGGTGCTTTCAATTGTGCGCACCTAGGAATTTGAGGCTTTCAACTTTCTGAACTTCAACGCCATTGAGGTGAACTCTGCTCACCTTCCTGCAGTCATTGTCCAGCACTTCTGTTTTGCTGATATTGAGAGAAAGATGGTTGTCATGAGACCATGCCATGAGGCTCTCCATTTCCTTCCTGTATTCCAACTGATGGTTCTTTTCAATTCAGCGCTCTGTGCTGGTGTCAACTACAAACTTGTGGATGGAGTTAGAACAGAATCCGGCTGGACAGTCATGAGTTGAATAGGGGCACACAGCCTTGTGGGGCACCAGAGTTGGGGATCATTGTGGTGGAAGTGTTACTGCCGATCTTTAACAACTAAAATCTGATCCTTACTGTTAGCGGTCTGTTGGTGAGGAAGCCCATTTGCAAAGAGTGCTGTTGAGTCCCAGTGTAGGCAATAGAAATCCTAGGCATATATTTTAATTTAAAATGACAGCTTAAGTGAGTGTCTGTATGAACCTTTTTGTTCTAAAGGATTCTCCACAACAATGAAATCAGACATGTGAATGAAGATCTGTTTACAGAATCTACAAGAATGAAAAATCTGTAAGAACCTTTTTCTTCGAACATGTTTAGTATAGTTTCTCAAGCTTTTTCTTCCATTTTAATAATTTACATGTACTCAAATAAAATTAAATAATTGTTTTGATGGAGCCCTGATGAAGTGTTTCGGCCTGAAATGTCGACTGCTTATTCGTCTCCATAGATGCTGCCTGATCTGTGGAGTTCCTCTAGTATTTTGCGTGTGCGTTACTCTGGATTCCTAGCATCTGCAGAATCTCTTGTGGTTGGGTTGAGTGATCCTCCAACCTTGGCAATCCATTTTCAAATGTTTCATAACCATATAAGGAGACATCAACAGTGCACTATTCACTTGTGGTTTGTCCTCCAGATGCTTGGCTGTTATGCACTTATCAATCAGTTGATTGGTTGTGTAACCTCGCATGGTGACAAAACGTTTGCAAATGGATTGCCAAGTTTGAAAATCAACTCAGCCCAACCATCACCCAATCTCTTGTATTTGTAACAAATACCATTCCTTCATACCATTTCAAGTAGTGCTTAAACAAACGGAAATGCAGAATAAAAATAGATGTGAAGTTTAGACATGAATTTGGTTTCTAAACTTTGGTTGTTTTGTAAAGTTAGTTTCCTGGTGTCAATATCTCTGAAGATCTATCCTGGGTCCAACGTATTGATGCAATTGCAAAGAAAGCATGGCAGCATTGGGAATTTGAGGGGACTTGGTATGTTACCAAAGATTCTTGCAAATTTCTACAGATGTAACGTGGAGAACATTTTAACTGGAGGGGCCACTGCACAGGATCAAGAAAAGCTGCAGAAAACTGCAGCCAGCTTCATCATGGGCATTAGCCTCCCCAGCATTGAGAACACCTTCAATAGGCGATGCCTCAAATAGGGTCCTTCCATCTTTAAGGACTCAGGATATGCCCTCTTCACACCGCTACCATCGAGGAGGAGATCCATGAGTCTATAGACACACACCCAACGTTTCAGGGACAGCTTCTTCCCTTCCGCCATCAGGTTTCTGAATGGACATGAACATTATTTCTTTTTTTTTTTGCTCTCTTTTTGCTCTACTTTCTTAATTTAATTTTTTATTATATATCTCTTATAATAATATATAGTTTTTATTATTACGTATCACAATGTACTGCTGGCACAAAACAATAAAGTTCATGACACAAGCCAGTGATATTAAACATGATTCTGAAGAAATGGTTGGTGTTCCAAATGATAGAAGCAATGGACAGCAGTCAAATACTTAATTTCTATTTTTTAAATTAGTACATAAAAGCAACAGTTCCAAAGTCTATACTTAGTCCTAGGTGCATAAGGAAGTGGGTATAAGAGCAACTGTTCTCCTGTAGACACAAGGGATTCTGCAGATGCTAGAAATAGTGAGTAACACACTCGGCTCAGCAGGTCAGCAACATCTGTGGAGGGAATATCTTTGACATTTTGGGCCGAGATCCTTAATCCAATCTTCTCACGGGAATTTTTTGAGATTTATGTCAATGCTATGCCAATGTAATAATTTCACTTCCCTCCACTGTTTAGTCTTCTTAGGTCCTGACTTCAGGTTATTGCCTGATAATTTCTCTGATACTTCAGTCTCCTAACTGTGTGTGTGTGTGTGTGTGTGTGTGTGTGTGTGTGTGTGTGTGTGTGTGTGTGTGTGTGTGTGTGTGTGTGTGTGTGTGTGTGTGTGTGTGTGTGTGTGTGTGTGTGTTTCCAAGCATTCGTCAACTCACGTTGCACCTTCTCAGATGTAGGTTGATTGATTGAGTGTTAAGTATGCTGGTCATAGAATTGCTTCAAAGTTCAAAGTAATTTCAAAGTTTAAAGTAAATTTATTATCAAAGTTTGTTGTTGAGGCGAGTGAAGTTAACCACGCTGGTTCAGGAGCCTGATGGTTGAAGGGTAATAATAGTTCCTGAACCTGGTGATGTGGGACGTAAGGCTCCTCTGCCTCTTTCCCACTGGCAGCAGCAAGAGAGCATGCTTCTTCAACCTGTTGCTATGGGTAACTCCTCTGAGGACCCCTTTGACTGGGTGTTCAAAGCAAGTGTCCCAGTGAGGGAGGGAACCAATACTTATGGTTTCCAGTTTTATGCTAACATTCTGCTTCACTGCAGAAGCAATCTCAAACATTTCAGTGTCTATGTATTTAGCACAAAACCTAATTATTTACAAGAATTGTCTTTTCTGTTTTCAAGTGACCTGTCTTCAAATCTGATTAAAGAGTTGCCGCGTTCAGCATTCAGAGGCCTTAAAAACCTGAAACAGATGTAAGCTACCAGATTTCTCAATTCCTTTTCTAAAATTTAGACAGATTTTGACCTTTTCCATTCTTAAAGAGGTGAGATAGCTTGAACCAAGGATAGGTCATTTGGCCTATCAATCCTCTTCATTCACGGGCCTGTTATTTCATTAAGTAATCTATATTTTTGGAGTTTTACCTTGATAGTGATGCCTACGTTATGAGACTTATTGAAAAGGTAAAATAAAATAGAAGTATAGTGAAAGGAAAGGGTAACAAGAGATTCTGAAGATGCAAGAGCAACACACACCAGATGCTGGAGGAACTCAGCAGATCAGGCAGTATCTATGGAGAGGAATAAACAGTCGATTTTTCAGGCAAGACCCTTCATTATCACTGGAAGGGAAGGGGGAAGAAGGCAGAATAAGAAGCTGTGGGGAGGGGAAGGAGTACAAACTGGCAGGTGACTGGTGAGGGGGAAGATGCATGGGTGGCAGGGGGGGAATGAAGGAGTGGGATGCTGGGAATTAATAGGTGGAAGAGGTAAAGGGATGAAGAAGAAGGAATCTGATGGGAGAAGCGAGTGGTCCATGAGGAAAATGGAAGGGGGATGAGCACCTGAGGGAGCTAATGGACAGGTGAGGAGAAGAAAAGGCATAAAAAGGGAGCTAGAATGGGGAATGGAAAAAGAGAAAAGGGGAGGGGGAGGAATTACCAGTTGTTAGAGATATTGATGTTCATGCCATCAGGTTGGAGGCTACCCAGACAGGATATGAGATGTTGCTCCTCCAACAATTCAGGACTCTGCAGCAAGGCCAGCATTTAATGCCCTGGTGGATTATTCATGTTGAAACCATTTGGTATGAAGCTGTTTGATCAAAGAGCACTGTTGGGATGAGCCCATGCAAACTTTCTTAACTGATTGGATGCTTGACAAGGAAAAGATGGGTCGCAGCTGTGAAAAAAACACACTAAATATCTTGTCACTAAAGGCAGCCTCCACCCTTAGAGCTATTTGCGAAAATGAAAGAAAATACTAGCAGAATGAAAAATAAGGATGAAATGAAATGTTTATAGAATGGAAACTTGCTGGAACTTTAAGGCTAAATACTTACAGAACAACTTTGGAAACTTTGTATACTTGATGCAAACTAGCAAATCTTTTCTGGTGTTTTCCAGGAACTTATCAAATAATCCTATAAACTATTTTCATGTGGATCAGTTTGATGACCTTATATCTCTCAGGTCACTGTAAGTATAGTTTTATTTTCCTTGTTGGTAAAATATGTGTGTTTTCTAGACTTTCAGTCTTCTTTTCATTGTAGTCAACCAAAACCAAACTCACCGCTGGCAGCTAAAATTACCTACTCATTAATGGTGCTGAACGAGGTCAGAACTTCAAGTTTATAAATAAGTATTGTTGGATTTTATCTCAGCCTTTTTCCACTTGTGAGTGGTCTGTAATTAGGTGCAATGAACTCTCTTTAACAAATCGCATGTTTCTCTCGTGGCAACTGTAATTAATTCTTCCCACTTCTTATGCAGTGGCTTAAAAAGGAATCAGAAGATGAAAATGGGTCATGTGATATGTTAGTCAGAGAAGATTAAGGAGAATCCAAAAAGATTTCACAACTACCTAAAATGACTTACCTGGGGTAATAGTGAAAGCAGGCAGTTTGGTGGATACACAATTGGCTTCATGGCAGAAAGCAAAGAATGATGGTGGAAGGTTGTCTTTCAGATTGAAGGCCTGTGATTACTGGTGTTCCCCAATGGCTGATGCTAGGATATTTGCTATTTGTCAGCTCTGTCAAGGATTTGGATGAGAATACACAAGGCAAGATTAGTAAATTCACAGAAGATACTAAAATAGGTGGTGTTGTAGACAGTGAGGATGATTGTCAGGAATTACAAAGGGATCTTAATTACTGGTTAAATTGGTCAAGGAATGACAAGTTGGGTACGTGTGAGTTGTTTCCGTTTTGGAGGACTTTCACAGTGAATGGTAGGACCCTGAGGAATGTTGTAGAATGAAAGGACCTAGTTTGCTGAGAGTGGCGATTCAGGTAGACAAAGTGATGAAAATGGCTTTTGACTGAGTATAGAAGTCAGAATATTATGTTGCCTTTGTACATAACTTTGTACACAACTCCTCAGTTTACATACAACACAGTGCAACTGGTACCGGACTTCCTAATGAACAGACCTCAGATAGTCAAGTTACACAACCGCTCCTCCTTCCCCATCACCCTCAATACAGGTGCTCCCCAGCCCATTGCTGTACACTCTGCACACACGTGACTGCACGGCCAAACACCTGAGTAATTACATTGCCAAGTTCACCGATGGCACAATAGTGGCAGGGCTCATCACCAACAATGATGAGATGGCCTATAGAGGAGGAGGAAGTGCTTGAGGCCCAATCCTTAATGTCAACAAAACAAAGGAGATGGTTATCGACTTCAGGAGAACTCGTACCACTCACACCCCTCTTTACATCAATGACCCAGCAGTGGAGACTGTGAGCAGTTCCAAACTCTTGGGAGTGCACATCTCCCACAAACTCTCATGGTCCCAGAACAGATCCTACACAATCCCCAATGTCTCTGCCTTCTGAGGAGGCTGAAGAGATGATCTCTGCACATCTATACTCACATCCTTTCACAGATGTGCGGTAAAGGGTATCCTAACTTCTGTATCACTGTATGGTATGGAAACTGCACTGAGACAGACAGGAGGGCTCTACAATTGGTAGTTAACACTGCCCAGTGCAACTACCCGCCATCAAGAACATATACACAGAAAGGTGCTGGAAAAAAGCCAGTAACATCTTGAAGGATCACACTCACCCTGTTCATGAACTGTTTGTCCCACTCCCTTCAGGGAGGAGGTTATGTAGTGTTCATGCCAGGACTATCAGACACAAAAACAGTTACTTTCGCCAAGCAGCAAGGCTGATCAACACCTCCACCCACTAACCCACCCCTCCACATCCCACACCACCACTATTTTATCATTTCCAGTCAGAGTCACCTTATGTACAGACACTCCTGTGCCCAGCATCATTTTATGGACATATAATCAATCTATGAATGTATATAAGCTACTTAAGTATTTATATTAATTGTATTTTTATTATTGTGTTCCTTATCTTGTTGTGGTTATTTCTGTGTTGCATTGGATCCAGAGTAACAATTATTTTGTGCTCCTTTACACTTATGCACAGGAAATGACATTAAACCATCTTGAATCTGGATGAGATTGCATTTGCAATATTGTGTTCAATTCTGGTCACCCTGTTATAGGAAGGCTGTCGCCAAGCTGAAAAGAGTGCAGAAGAGATTTATAAGAATGTTGCCAGGACTCAAGGGACTGAATTATGGAGAGAAACAGAGCGAGCTAGGACTTTTTTGATTGGGACACTGAGGAATGAGAGTGATCTTACAGAGGTGTACAAAATCATAAGGGAATAAGATAGGGTCAATGCACACAGCCTTTTCCTCAGGGTTGGAGAATCAAGAACTAGAGGGCATAGGCTTAAGGTGAGAATGCGAAGAATTAACAGAAACCTGAGCGGGAACTTTATCACCCAGTGTGAGCTGCCAGAGGAAGTGGATGAGGCAGGTATATGAACAACATTTAAAAGTCACTACAGCAGGTACTTAGATAGGAAAGGTGTAGATGGATTATGGGCCAAAGGTGGGCAAATAGGACTAGTTTAGATGGGAATTTTAGTTGGTATGGACCAGTTGGACCAAAGGGTCTATTTCTTTGTTGTATAACTCTATTTAGTTGATTTTCTCTATTATATTTATGTTCCATTTAATAGCCTTTTGTATGGAATCGGATCAAATGCCATCTGTCAGACCATATAAATAAAATGCATGGCATTTCCTCATCGCCTCTTTCTCCAAAAAAATCAAATGGACTTGTTAAAATTAAACATCATCTGAAAACTGAGAAGGAATTTTGGACCATCGAACCTCACTGCACAGGAGATTATTGGGGCTGATATACCTCTGTCTGAAAGAGTCAACAACAGCTCCCCTCCTACCTTCCCTTTTACCTTTTTAGCTATTTTTACCTCAACTTGTTCAAATGTTGGGAAATTTAGAGGAGATGATGCAAAGTCAGGACAGTGGAGATGATTTAGCAGTAAATGATACGAATAAAATGCAAAATAACAAGGGGGCACAAAATGAGAACAAGGCAAAGCAACAAGGGGGTAGAAGGGTGGATTGGCAAGTTTGCAGATGACACAAAGGTTGGTGGTGTTGTGGATAGTGTTGAGGATTGTTGAAGATTGCAGAGAGACATTGATAGGATGCAGAAGTGGGCTGAGAAATGGCAGATGGAGTTCAACCCGGAGAAGTGTGAGGTGATACACTTTGGAAGGACAAACTCCAAGGCAGAGTACAAAGTAAATGGCAGGATACGTGGTAGTGTGGAGGAGCAGAGGGATCTGGGGATACATGTCCACAGATCCCTGAAAGTTGCCTCACAGGTAGATAGGGTAGTTAAGAAAGCTTATGGAGTGTTAGCTTTCATAAGTCGAGGGATAGAGTTTATGCGTCGCGGGGTAATGATGCAGCTCTATAAAATTCTGGTTAGGCCACACTTGGAGTACTGTGTCCAGTTCTGGTCACCTCACTATAGGAAGGATGTAGAAGCACTGGAAAGGGTACAGAGGAGATTTACCAGGATTCTGCCTGGTTTAGAGAGTATACATTATGATTAGAGATTAATGGAGCTAGGGCTTTACTCTCTGGAGAGAAGGAGGATGAGAGGAGATATGATAGAGGAGTACAAGATATTAAGAGGAATAGACAGAGTGGACAGCCAGTGCCTCTTCCCCAGGGCAGCACTGCTCAGTACAAGAGGACATGGCTTTAAGGTAAGGGGGTGGGAAGTTCAAGGGGGATATTAGAGGAAGGTTTTTTACTCAGAGAGTGGTTGGTACGTGGAATGCACTGCCTGAGTCAGTGGTGGAGACAGATACACTAGTGAAATTTAAGAGACTACTAGACAGATATATGGAGGAATTTAAGGTGGTGGGTTATATGGGAGGCAGGGTTTAAGGGTCAGCACAACATTGTGGGCCAAAGGGCCTGTACTGTGCTGTTCTATGTAACTGAAGACGAGGAGAAACTGGTTGAGGCTGGTTTGTTTGCATGAGTGAACAAGGATTGAATGAGAGCTGGGTTTAAATAGGCTGCAGGTAATGATTTGGAAACTAGTGGCAAGTGACTCCTGTTAGCTGGGTGGAGACTGGGAGGTGCCTACCCCTGCATGCTTGACATCAAAATGAGTAATGAGTTCTAGTTCTGCATTGTAAGTTTCAAAAAATAATTCTAAATGAATAATTACAGTATATTATTTAGGGCAGCAGTACAGACATTAATTACTGACCACTAACTGGGAACCACTAGACTAACCACTGGGAATAGGTTTTGTCATCTTAGTTTATCAAATATTGAGCTGCTCTATTGACTTTCATGTTAACCTTTGTGTATATATTCTGGAATTCCAGCTTATTAAACCATTTCATTTCAAAGTTTTTAATGCACTTCACTCACTCCCATCCTCATGACTGTTTATTTTATTCAGTGATAAAATACGGTAACTGGCCCTTCCGGCTCTATGAGCCCACACTGCCAAATTACACTCATGTGACCAATTAACCTACCAACCCATACATCTTTGGAATGTGGGAGGAAGTCAGATCATCAGGAGGAAACCCACATGGTCACAGGGACAATGTACAAACTCCTTACACATTGCAGCAGAATTGAACCCTAGTTGCTGGTGCTGTAATGGTGTTATGCTAACCACTATGCTTCTGTTATCCACATTAAGTTATATCATGGAACAGAGCATCATCAAAGCTTTTGAAGATCTACGTCAGATTTTACGATCAACAGTTCCATGCTTTTTATTTTTCAGAATACTGGATGGTATCAACATTTTGAATATTGAGACCCGAATGTTTGTGAACTTGAAGGAGCTCTCATACATGTATGTAATGACCTTGCAATAGAAATAGTTCTGGAGAGATAACACAAATAAGGAACAGTATTTAGTAGCTCTGGTAAAACATGTCACAGATGCTACTGCTAATCAATCGGAGTTTATTAATCTATTTTGCACGTCTGATAACTTGTATAAATTCAATTTGTAAGTTTTGGTTCTGCCATGTAACGCTAAACTTGGTAAGTTCAAGATTCTTAAGAATGCATATTAGAATGAGAACTTTGAAACAAGCCTTTCAGCCTAAATGGTCCACAAAAGGTATTTGTACTCTTCATGTCCTTTCTTTCAAAATATTTTTTTCTAAATGGATAGATAAAATAGCATAGGCTGGTGAGTATATGGAACGAGCTGCCAGAGGAAGTGACTGAAGCAGGTACAATAGGATCTTTGAAGAAGCATCTGCATTGGTAAATGGAGCTCAGAGAGATATGGGCCAAATGCAGGAAATTAGTACTGGCTGGTCAGCATGGACTCATTGGACCTTAGGGCTTTTATCCGTGCTGTATTGCTTTAGGTCATTTTCCTTGACCCCCTAATCAAGGTCCCCTAGTTACTCCCTCAGAAATAATTGAATTAATTGGCATCTATTTCAGGGAATATTCTCATACAGAATAGTTTTCCTCAGTCATTTCTTTCCATGAAGTATTTAAGTACAAAAACTATCAACTCAGCAGATACCTTAATTTGGTTTAATAATCTTTAGACTATATGTTTCCTAAAGGTAATTGCGTACCTTAAGGAACTACCCAGTCACTTCCACAGAGATCCATAATATGGTATATCTAACTCTTTGAAAAAGATGTGCCTATTAGCTCCCAGATGGGGCATAGTCATAAATAAGCTGGTCTGTCTTGGGAATGTGTAATATTTATGGCTGAAGCAATCATCTGAACACACATGTCAGTGAGGTTTGCTTTCCTTTTGAACATTTTGGATTATTTAAATGAAAATATCGCTGTTGCAAATGTATAACATGCCCTGTTAGTCATTAACCCAGCTCATAAATCTAACCAGGGGACAATCCATCAGCGTTTAGCATTTGGCTTGTGTGAGTGTACATGTTATTATAGAGTAACTAAGCTAATGTTTGAACTGTATGTCTTTGCTGTTCACCTTGTCCAGCCTCTGATTCTAAAGCAAGCATAGCTTTCTCTGTGTTCTTTTATTGTTCTGCCACTGACATATTTTATTAATGTCTGTTCTGTAATCCAATTTTGGTTTTTAAAACTGATAAATGCACTCCCTTAAAGGCACAATAGATGAAACTAATTTCCTACTCCAAATCAGTAAAGCACTGAGACTGCTAAGATAGTGAATTAAAATTTAAAGGAATTAGATACTGTATACTCAGCGGATTAGGCATCATTTATGGACAGTAAAACTAAGTTAATATTTGAGCTTAGTGAACTTTCTTCTAAGCATTTCCAGCAGTTTCCATTTTATTGCAATTACAATGAAGTTTAAGACCATAAGGTACAGGAGTAGAAATGGGCTATTCTATGAATAGGACAAAATAGTCATTCATTATTTTTATTAACTTTATTTGTCACGTGTCTATCTGAACATTGAAACATACAGTAAAGTTCATCATTTGCATCAACAACCAACACAGTCCAAGGATGTACTGAGGTCAGCCCATGAGTGTCACTTCACTTCTAGTGCCAACATAGCATGCCCTCAACTTACTAACCCTAACCCGTGCGTCTTTGGAACGTGGGAGGAAACCAGAGCAGCCAGAGGAAGCGGTTGCAGTTTTGGGGTGAATGTACAAACTTCTTCAAAAAAGGTGTGGAATTGAACCTGGGTCCCTGGCGCTGTAATAGCATTATGCTAACTGCTAAGCTACCATGCTGCCCTTCCATTTCATTTCTAACTCACTATTGACCAGGCCAGTATGGGACCTCAAGAGAGTATTTGTAGGATGTCTAAGGGATGGCTTTTTAGAACAGCTTGTTGTTGAGGCCACTAGGGAATCGGCTGTGCTGGATCTGGTGTTGTGCAATGATCCAGCGGTGATAAGAGAGCTTAAGGTTAAGGAACTCTTAGGAACAGTGATCACAATCTGAGAAGGAGAAACTAAGATCCAATGTGTCAGTATTTCAGTGGAATAAAGGAAATTACAATGGCATGAGAGGGGAATTGGCCAAGGTTGACTGGAAAGGGACACTAGCAGGAAGGACAGCAAAGCAGCAATGGCTGGAGTTTATGTGAAAAATAAGGGAAGTGTAAGACAGATACATTCCAAATAAGAAGAAATTTTTGAATGGAAGAAGGACACTACCGTTGCTGACAAGTGAAGTCAGAGCCAAAGTAAAAGCAAAAGAGAGGGCATACAAGGAAGCCAAAGCTAGTGGGAAGATAGAGGACTGGGAAACTTTTAAAAACTTGCAGAAAGAAACTAAGAAGGTCATTAGGAAGGGAAACATGAATTATGAAAGGAAGCTAGTGACTAATATCAAAGAAGATACTGAAAGCTTGAAGTATCTAAAGGGTAAAAGAGAGTCTAGGGTAGATATAGGACCAATAGAAAATGACGCTGGAGATATTGAAATGGGAGACGCAGAGATGGCAGAGGAACTGAATGCATAGCTTGCATCAGGCTTCACAGTGGAAGGCATCTGCAGTATACTGGACATTCAAGAGTGTCAGAGAAATGAAGTATATGCAATGAAAATTATGGCTGAAAAGGTGCTCAGGAAGCTTAATGAGGGTGGATAAATCTCCTGGACCTGATGGAATGCATCCTCGAGTTCTGAAGGAAGTAGCTGGAGAGATTGCAGAGCCATTAACAATGATCTTTAAAGAATCAATAGATTTTGGCATTGTACCGGATGACTGGAAATTACAAATGTTACGCCACTATTTAAGAAGGGTGGGAGATAGCAGCAAGTAAACTATAGACCTGTTAGCCTGGCATCAGTGGATGGGAAGTTGTTGGAATCGATGTGCCTATGGGGGGGAACAAGTGGACAAGGGAGTCACGTAGGGAACGATCCCTGCGGAAAGCAGAAGTGGGGGGGAGGGAAAGATGTGCTGATTTCCAATGGGATCCCACTACCAAGCACATCCCTTCCCACCAATCTCCCTCCTGGCACCTATCCTTGTAAGCGAAACAAGTGCTACACCTGCCCTTTCACTTACTCCCTCACCACCATTCAGGCCCCAGACAGTCCTTCCAGGTGAGGCGACACTTCACCTGTGAGTCGGCTGGTGTGGTATACTGTGCCTGGTGCTCCTGGTGTGGCCCTTTATATATTGGTGAGACCCGACGCAGACTGAGAGACTGTTTCGCTGAACACCTATGCTCAGTCCGCCAGAGAAAGCAGGATCTCCCAGTGGCCACACATTTTAATTCCACATCCCATTCCCATTCTGATATGTCAATCCATGGCCTCCTCTACTGTCAAGATGAATCCACACTCAGGTTGGAGGAACAACACCTTATATACCGGCTAGGTAGCCTCCAACCTGATGGCATGAACATTGACTTCTCTAACTTCCGTTAATGCCTCTCCTCCCCTTCTTACCCCATCCCTGACATATTTAGTTGTTTGTCTTTTTTCTCTCTCTCCGCCCATCACTCTGCCTGTTCTCCATCTCCCTCTGGTGCTCCCCCCCTCCCCCTTTCTTTCTCCTGAGGCCGGTGATAGGCAGGTGATAGAGAAAGGATATGCTCAGACCGAAGGCTTGAGATGTGTCTATTTTAATGCAAGGAGTGTTGTGAACAAAGCGGATGAGCTTAGAGCGTGGATCAGTACTTGGAGATATGATGTGGTGGCCATATAGAGACTTGGATGGCTCAGGGACAGGAATGGTTACTTCGAGTGTCAGGCTTTAGATGTTTCAGAAAGAACAGAGAGGGAGGCAAAAGAGGTGGGGGCGTGGCACCGTTGATCAGAGATAGTTTCACAGCTGCAGAAAAGGTGGACGCCATGGAGGGATTGTCTATGGAGTCTCTGTGGGGGGAGGTTAGGAACAGGAAGGGGTCAATAACTTTACTGGGTGTGTTTTATAGGACGCCTAATAGTAACGGGATATCGAGGAGCAGATAGGGAAACAGATCCTGGAAAGGTATAATAATAACAGAGTTGTCGTGATGGGAGATTTTAATTTCCCAAATATTGATTGGCATCTCCCTAGAGCAGGGGGTTTAGATGGGGTAGAGTTTGTTAGGTGTGTTCAGGAAGGTTTCTTGACACAGTATGTAGATAAGACTACAAGAGGAGAGGCTGTTCTTGATCTGGTATTGGGAAATGAACCTGGTCAGGTGTCAGATCTCTCAGTGGGAGAGCATTTTGGAGATAATGATCATAATTCTATCTCCTTTACAATAGCATTGGAGAGAGATAGAAACAGACAAGTTAGAAAAGCGTTTGATTGGAGTAAGGGGAATTATGAGGCTGTCAGGCAGGAAATTGGAGGCTTAAATTGGAAACAGATGTTCTCAGGAAGCAATATGGCAAATACTCAGGGGATATTTGTGTGGAATTCTGCACAGGTACGTTCCAATGAGACAGGCAAGTTATGGTAGGGTACAGGAACCATGGTGTACAAAGGCTGTAATAAGTTTAGTCAAGAAAAGAAAAGCTTACAAAAGGTTTAGAGAGCTAGGAAATGTTAGAGATCTAGAGATTATAAGGCTACTAGGAAGAAGCTTAAGAAGGAAATTAGGAGAGCCAGAAGGGGCAATGTGAAGGCCTTGGCGGGCAGAATTAAGGAAAACTCCAAGGCATTCTACAAGTATGTGAAGAACAAGAGGATAAGACTTGAAAGAATTGGACCTATCAAATGTGACAGTGGGAAAGTGTGTATGGAACCGGAGGAAATAGCAGAGGTACTTAATGAATACTTTACTTCAGTATTCACTATGGAAAAGGATCTTAATGACTGTAGTGATGATTTGCAGCAGACTGAAAAGCTTGAGCATGTAGATATTAAGAAAGAAGATGAATGTGCTGGAGCTTTTGGAAAGCATCAAGTTGGATAGGTTGCCAGGACCGTACAAAATGTACCCCAAGCTACTGTGGGAGGCAAGGGAGGAGATTGCTGAGCCTCTGACAATGATCGTTGCATCATCAATGGGGACCGGAGAGGTTCCCGAGGATTAGAGGGTTGCGGATGTTGTTCTTTTCTTCAAGAAAGGGAGTAGAGATAGCCCAAGAAATTATTGACCAGTGAGTCTTACCTCAGTGATTGGGAAGTTGATGGAGAAGATCCTGAGAGGCAGGGACATTGATAGGATACAAAGCTAAGCTGAGAAGTGGCAGATGGAGTTCAATCCAGATAAGTGTGAAGTGGTTCATTTTGGTAGGTCAACTATGAAGGCAGAATATAGTAATAATGGTAAGAATCTTGGCAGTGTGGAGGATCAGAGGGATCTTGGGGTCCAGGTCTATAGGATACTTAAAGCAGCTGCGCAGGTTGATTCTATGGTTAAGAAGGCGTATGGTGTATTGGCCTTCATCAATCGTGGAATTGAATTTAGGAGCCGAGAGGTAATGTTGCAGCTATATCGGACCCTGGTCAGACCCCACTTGGAGTACTGTGCTCAGTTCTGGTCGCCTCACTACAGGAAGGATGTGGAAGCCATAGAAAGGGTACAGAGGAGATTTATAAGGATGTTGCCTGGATTGGGGAGCATGTCTTATGAGAACAGGTTGAGTGAACTCGGCCTTTTCTTCTTGGAGCGAAGGAGGATGAGAGGTGACCTGGTAGAGGTGTACAAGATGATGAGAGGCCTTGATCGTGTGGATAGTCAGAGGCTTTTTCCCAGGGCTGAAGTGGGTGCCACAAGAAGAGACAGGTTTACGGTACTGGGGAGTAGGTGCAGAGGAGATGGCAGGGGTAAGTTTTTTACTCAGAGAGTGGTGAGTGCGTGGAATGGGCTGCCGACAACGGTGGTGGAGGCGGATACGATAGGGTCTTTTAAGAGACTTTTGGATAGGTACATGGAGCTTAGAAAAATAGAGGGCTATGGGTAAGCCGAGTAATTTCTAAAGTACCCATGTGTTCGGCACAGCTTTGTGGGCCAAAGGATCTGTATTGTGCTGTAGGTTTTCTTTATGCAGTCTGTATCAGATCAAGAAGGTGGCTCATCCCTGCATTCAATATTAGAGATGGGGAATACGTGTTGCCAGACCACAAAATTAAGAGAAGTGCAGTCCCATGCAGTGCAGGGTTTGAGATATAATATGCTCAGAGCTGATAGCATCAGAACTAGTTAGATTAGTTACAATGTCATATAACAGAAGCAAAGATCAAATCAATGAAATATTAAATAAATTTCAAATAAAATGTTTTAAAAGAGAAAATTGTGTAAAATCCACAGAATAAAATAATACCTTACTTACAGTGTGCTAAATTGAAGAAATTGTCCTAACTGAGTTTTGCAACAGGTTGTCATTACAAATTTATTACATTATGATTGGGTTCCAGCATTTTAAGAATATTTCTTTTCTTCCATTCTTCTAACTTTTCGCACTTAAACAGTGCTAATGCTTTCGAGTAAATAACCCAAATCATCATTATATTTTTACAAGCAAGAAAAATGAGTCTTATCAGTCTTCTTGTCTGGAGTAGGCATCATCATGAGCTAATCTTGACCATAACCTTTTCTGAAGTTCAGTGTAAAATAATTTCTAACAAGTTCCACAGTCTGATTTGATAAAGTTATTGAATACATTATTCTTGGCCCAGATCTTATAGCACACCTCATTAATTATTTAGTTTTTGTACTGGCACCGTTTGCCTTCTTTTGCACATTAGTTTTCATTGTGTGGTTTTTCATTGATTCTTTTGTGTTTCTCAGTATCTACTGTAAATTGCCCACAAGAAAATGAGTCTTGGGATAGCATATGGTGACAAATACATATTTTGATAATAGATTTATTTTGAACTTTGAACTTTTTATGCAAAAGGAGAATATACAAAGTATTTGCATCATACCACAAACGTTCTAATTCTTTGTTTTAAATTTTGCTAGATACTTTAAGAAGTTTGAATATTGCAAATATTGTCCACACGTACGGAGCTGCAAACCAAACACAGATGGAATCTCATCCTTTGAAAACCTGTTAGCCAGCACCGTTCTACGAATCTTTGTGTGGTTTGTGGCATTCATGATTTGCCTTGGGAATCTCTTTGTTATCTGCATGAGGTCGTTCATTAAAACAGAAAACAGAGTACACGCCCTTTCTATTAAGTCACTCTGCTGTAAGTGCTGCCAATCAACATGTTTTATAAATGACAACAATAAACCATTTCAATGTGATTTAAATGGCACAACAAATGTAGCTGGAAACTGCCTGAATGTGTGATATAACTAATAAGTATAAGTAAATATATTCTAATATAAAGCCAATATAAAATTAGTAGTTTAATGCCACTAAGATAACACTAAGATGAGCCTTATTTGTCAGATGTACATCAAAATACCGAAACATAGAGTGAAATGCGTTGTTTGTGTCAACAACCATTGCAGTCCGAGGATGACTGGGGGCAGCCGCAAGTGTTGCCATTGCGTACTTACCCTAACACATACGTCTTTGGAATGTGGGAGGAAACTGGAGCACCCAGAGGAAACTCAGTCAGTCATTGGGAGAATGTGGACAGTGGCGAGAATTGAACCCGGTTTGCTAGTATTGTAAAGCATTACACTAACCGCTTACTCTATTGTGCTGCCACCAACTGTGCCGTAGCCGGTGCAAGAAGTCAGATAAGATACCGAATAAGGAAGAAGTGTAGTTAGAGGATCACACGGAATTGGAGGATTGGTGGCGGCATACATGATTTGGTGGGGGGGAGCGGGGTGCAAGGTTGGTGTCAGGGATGTTAATAGCTTCAGTTAAGCAGTTAGTACTGTCAGGAGTCTTGGAAATAGTAGCCTGCAATTTTTAGGGCTAGTTATGTGTTGGGGAGGAAGTGGGATTGATAAAGGTTATCTAGAACCTGGAGTCATTGATAAAACTACTTAAAAGAAGGCCTACTCAATGGAGTACTGAATGCTAAATTTTGAGTTTAGAGATGTTAAGATTCATGATTGGCCAGGGCATGAAGGGGTACGGGGAGAAGATAGGAGATTGGGACTGAGCTTACAAAATAGTTCAGCCATGATGAAATAGCAGAGCAGACTCGACAGATTAAATGGCCTAATTCTGCTCTAATCTCTTATGGTCTTTTTTTATTGTAATCCCCATTCCCATTCATTCAGGCATGTCTGTCCATCACCTCCTCTGCTGCCACCACGAAGAGACTCTCAGGGTGGAGGGGCAACACTTTGTATTCCATCTGGGTAGCCTCCGACCTGTTAGCTTGAACGTCTGATAGTTGTTAACCCTTTTCAGAGCCCCATTCTGCCCATTCTGTCCCCCCCCAATTTTCCTCTTCTCTTCTCACCTGCCTATCACCTCCCCCAGTGCCCCTTCTCCTACCCTTTCTCCCATGATCTACTCTCATATCCTATCAGATTCCTTCTTCTCCAGCCCTTCATCTTTTCCACCTATCACCTCCTAGCTTCTTACTCCATTCCCCTCCCCCTCCCACCTGGCTTCACCAATCATCTTCTAGCTTGTTATCCTTCCCCTCCCCCCACATTCTCATTCTCACTTCTTCCCCTCTACTTTTCAGACCTGATGAAGGGTCTCAACCCAAAATATCAACCATTTATTCCCCTCCATAGATGCTGCCTGGCCCACTGAGTTCCTCCAACATTTTTTATGTGTTGCTCTGGGTTTTCGACATATGCAGAATCTCTTGTGGTTATAATTCCACAACTTTATTCAAAGAAGAGTGGGGGAGGACTAGAGTAATGCTCATCTTTCAACCAAAACATAAAAAACTGCTTATTTTTTTAATTGTGGCAGCTTACTGAGCCATAGTAGCTACAAGTGATCTACAGCTCAACAGAGACAATATTTCATTGCCTTTCAATTTATAGCCTCTGGTCTTTAAGCAGATTGTCTGCTTTTGGTTGTGTTGGGCAGTCAGGAGTCTATGATTGAAGAGGCAAAGAGAGCTGGCTGGGAGGTGGCGGGAGTGGTGGGATGGAGTTAGATATCTGGGGGCATTAGAAGAGAAGTCAGGATCAACTGGTTGTTAAAGGTACAATGCTGAGATCAGAAAAGGAATTGTGCCAGTCACAGCCAGAGAGTGGGGCTGAAGGGTAGCAGGGGAGTTCTGTCTGGGGTTGGCTGCATGACTAAAGGGGCTGGTAGTATGGAAGTTGTCACTGTAGTTCAGATTGACAGGCGAAAAAGGACTTGAGAGCTGAAAAGAAGATAATGGTCAGGTTTCTGGGGAGGAATGGTTGGACAGGTCAGTAGATGGAAAAGACTTGACTGGGAGAGCAGATCAATGGTCCTCTACCAATGCCCCCTCCCCAGACAACTAACTCCCACCACCCTCCCAACTATCAATTCTACCCCCAACTTCCATCCATCTCTCCTCCCCTCTACAATTACAGACAGCATTTTATGTTGATTCATCTGATCTGTGGGGAAAGGGTTATGACTAGTCAGAAATCAGCAAGTTGCATAAGCTAAATGGATGATGTATCACCAGTCCATGTCAATGGGTGAGAGGGAATGACAGAGGGTAGGTTTGGGGCTTGAGGTGTGTTGATGCAATGCATCTGCTGGACCTCACCATTGTTGCCTCCATGGCATTAACACATGTGATGCATGGAGGTTCTACAAGAGATCAATATACAATCTTATTCAAATTTAATCAAATAAAGGACAAGAATGTGGAGTAACACGCAAAATGCTGGAGGGACTCAGCAAGTTAGGCTGCATTCTAAAGGAATAAAGAGTCAGCTAGCCAGTCCTGATGAAATGTTGACTCTCTATTCCTTGCCACAAATGCTACTTGACCTGCTGAGTTCTTCCAGCATTTTGTATGTGTTGCTCTGGATTTCCAGCATTGGCAGAATTTTTTGATAACAAAAATGTTCTATCCCATTTGAATGCAATCATCTTCATTGCAAAACTCATAGGACTTATTGAGATTATTTAAACATACATCATTTATGCAAGAGCATAATTTATTTCTGTGTTACTTTCTCAGGTGCTGATTGTCTGATGGGAGTCTACCTCTTCCTCATCGGTGCTTTTGACATTAAGTACCATGGGGAATATAACAGGCATGCCCAAAAATGGATGGAAAGCACAAATTGTCAGCTCATCGGCGCGCTGGCCTTGCTTTCCACCGAGGTCTCTGTCATGCTACTGACGTACATGACTCTGGAGAAATACATATGCATAGTCTTCCCATTCAACAATTACAGCCCAGGCAAGCGACAGACTTTATCCATGTTGATATTCATCTGGATTACGGGATTCATCCTGGCAGTAATACCCCTGTGGAACATATCCTTCTTTGGCAATTACTATGGAAAGAATGGAGTATGCTTCCCTCTTTATCCTGATCAATTTGAGAGTCTTGGAGCAAGAGGGTATTCTACTGGGATATTTCTGGGTAATGCAATTTTGTTTTCAATTGCTTTGATATAGATTTTTAGGAAGTGGATACTTTCCCTTGAGTGAGAAAACGTGTATCGTTCAAAACAAATATTATGTTCAACTTCTAATATGTTAAAGCATTAGCTGTGTCAAGAATTATTGTTCATCGTAATCTCCCACAAAAATATGCTCAGTGACCACTTTATTAGTTACCTTCTGTACCTAATAAAGTGTCTATTGAGTGTATGTTGTGGTCTTCTGTTCCTGTAGCCCATCAACTTCAAGGTTCAATGTGTTGTGCTCTTCTGCACATCACTGTTTGTAACTTGTGGTTATTTGAGTTATATATGGGGGCAGAATTTTAAGATGATTGAAGTAAAGTATTGGTGGGGGGGGGAATGTCAAAGGTAGGTCTTTTTTTTAACAGAGAGTGGTGGGTGCATAGAATGTGCTCCCAGGGTGGAAGAGGCAGATCTATTAGGGACATTCAGAGACTCTTAGATGTGCACATGCATTGAAGAAAAATGGAGCACCATGTAGGAGGGTAGGGTTTGATTGATCTTAGAATAAGTTAAAAGGTGGGCTGACGGGCTTGTACTGTGCTGTAGTGTTCTATGTTTTATGTTCTTTGAGGTTTGACAGGGGGAGTTGATTGTGAGGAGCCTGCAGATGTAATGTATTTGACAAGGTGCCAGGGAAGACTCTGGTGTAAAAAATTCAGGGTCCAAAGTATTAGAGTGGTGTTTTAGCATGGACTGAAAGCATAGAGTTGGAATAAACGGCTCTCTTCCCAGGCTTGAACAATTTAATTCGTGGACTACTCACATATCAGTTGGAGGCATTTCATTATTTACCTTTTACGTTAATGACTTGGGGGAAATGACATTTTATGTTCCCAGTTTTGTTGATGAGATGAAAACAGGTGGAAAGGCATGTTGTAATAAAGGTACTATGATTCTGAAGAGGTGGTTCCTAGGAAATAAGAAGTGGTCCATATTTTCTAGTGTCTTACCAAGAGTCTTTATTGTCAAAGGGAAGTTTAGCAAAGGACCTTAATCTTGCAAAAGTGTAACGCCCATCTCTCATATGCCTTTTTTCTATTGTAGGCTTGAACTTGCTTGCTTTCATCATCATAGTCTTCTCCTACACCAGCATGTTTTATTCAATCCATAAAACGGGAGCACAGTCAGCAGAGAGGAGCCCATTTTCCAGAGAGGTGGCGATTGCAAAACGCTTTTTCTTCATCGTGTTCACTAATTTCCTGTGCTGGATCCCCATATTTATATTGAAGCTACTATCTCTGCTCAGAGTTGAAATAGCAGGTAAGAAATCAAAATTGGGTCAATTTGTGCAGCTACCAGCAATTTGATTGTTGCTGCAACTGCCAGTCACTGGTGATCATATATTACCCTTGCCTGTGGCTTTAAAGGTTGCATTTCCTTCTCAAGGAACAACTTTATTTACCATATACATTTATATGTATTAGGAACTAATTGTGATCTGTTGGTGCGACATGAAACAAAAGAAAAGGATTCAAGAATTATAAGAATAAAGAATTATTTCCCAGGTTTGTAATGTCTAATACCAGAGGGCATGCATTTAAGGAGAGAGGGGGTAGTTTCAAAGGAGATGTGAAAGGCAAGTCTTTTACACAGAGAGTGGTGGGTGCCTGGAATGTGTTTCCTGGGCAGGGGGTAGAGGCAGACACATTAGAGACTTTTAAGAGACATTTAGATGGGCACATGAATGTGAGGGAAATGGGAGGATGTGGACATGGTGTAGGCAGAAGGGGTCAGTTTGGATGGCTATTTGATTACTAATTTAATTGGTTTAGAACAACATTGTGGATTAAAGGGCATGTTCATGCGCTGAACTGTTGTGTGTTCTATGTTCTATTTTGTATAAAACACTTAGAGGTTAATGTATGGGTATGGAATAAATACCAGCATGCATTTACAATGTAACCAGCATTGTAAAAAGTGGTTTAAAGTGTTTATAGTGCAGTGCAGTGACTTACATAATAGATAGAGGTGTGTGGGGAGCAACCAGAATGGTTGATCAGATGAACTGCCTAGGGGAAGAATTTTTTAAGATGGCATGAAATGTTCGTTTTAATAGCTCCATAGCACTTTCCAGAAGAGAGATTGCTGGTGGGTGGTTGCTGCAATGATTTTTCCCATCCACTTCTTTGTCTTGGATACATACAAACCCTGCAGAGATGGTGGACTGCAGCCAATGACCTTTCCTGCTGACCTGACAGTTCGCTGTAGTTTTCATATATTGTGAGAGGACGCTGAACCAAACCAGGTGGTAATAGCTGATGTGAGGATACTCTCTATTGTGGCAGTGTAGAATTGCAACAGCATGTTCTAGGGAAGATGGCATTTTATCAACTGCTGCAAGAAGTACATTCTCTGCTGAGCCTCTTGGTTAATGAAGGAGATATGGTTATCCCACATGAGGTTCTGCAAAGTAGTAATGCCAAGGAATCTGAATGTTATGTTTGGATGCATTGAAAATCTACTTAATATATAACTACAATCTAAGTATTGGCAGCATGGTAGCGTGGCATTATAAAGCATTATGCCAACTTCTAGGTGTTCAAATCCTGCCGCTGTTTGTAAAGAGTTCTCCCTGTGACTGCATGGGTTTCCTCAGGGCGCCACAGTTTCCTCCCGTATGTCAAAGATGTACGGGTTGGGGTAAGTAAGTTGTGGGCAAGCTATGTTGGCGCCATAAGCGTGGCGAAATTTGCGGGCTGCCCCCAGCACAATCTATGGACTGTGTTGATCATGGATGCAAACAACGTATTTCACTGTATGTTTTGCTGTTTCGACATACATGTGACAAATAAAGCTAACCTCTCCAACTACAGTCTAAGCATGCTCATGTCTTCTTTCTGAGTGAGGAGATATCACTGGTTTGCTGCTTCACCTCGCAGTGGACAGACATTCATTATGATTTGATTTACTGAATTCAAACAGAATAGATAATTTTATGGTGCAGTGTGGAGGAACAAACCTGATATACAGTATTTCCCTAATCAAATAAGCTCTGCATATAATAATCATCACATAATCACGATTGGAGGAGCTTCTTCTGACCAGTGAGCCAAAGAGACTCACCAGCCATCTGTTCCCATGATAGACTCAGTCAGCCATTGGATGGGCAGTTTGGAAAGGTATGGCATAGTACAGCGTTCTGACATTGGCACTTAGCTGGGACAGATGGGAGGGCCTTCGTCTGTCTGCCTGGGAGTCAAGTGTGCAAAACGAGAAGGTTAGAGCCACTAAATATTTTTCTAGTGATATTTATATTCACCTAAATGGTACACAGATGAAAGAAAAATGGAGGGATATGTGGGAGGGAAGGGTTAGGTTGATCTTAAGAGTAGGTTAAAGAGTCGGCACAACACTGAGAGCCAAAGGGCCTGTACTGTGCTGTATTGTTCGATGTTTATTTTATTTAGAAACACAGTATGGTAACAGGCCCTTCTGGCCAATGAGCCTGTGGCACCCAATTACACCCGTGTAACCAATTAACCCACTGACTAGCCCATATGTCTTAGGGATGTGAGAGGAAACTGAGGCCCCCAGAAGAAATTCACATGGTCACGGGGAGAATGTACAAACTGCTTACAGGGAGCGGCAGGAATTGAACTCTTGTTGCTGCCACTGTAATATTGTTACACTAACTGTTACGCTAGCATCCTGCCCCTTGCTGTTCTAAATGCTCTACTTTGCTGGAATAAAGTTAGATAGCAATTTTTCTTCTGGTTAAAAATCCATGAACAGTTTAATCAAAAGGCAGATAAATCAACTAGAACAAGTATGCAAAAATAGGCAAAAAAACTATAGTTTTTAAATAACTATATGGATGCTGCCATTCATTCACAGAGTGGCAATAGTTGTTACTGTCCACATGGATAGTTAATGTAAGATGGCAATTGCTTAGCTGCTCCGAACTTTTATTCCGTTATTTTCGCTATCTTTGCACTAAATGTCTCCATTTTTTAAAGCTTAGTTAGGAACTTTATTTGGTTTCTTTCACTTGCCTGTGAACACATCTACCTTACAATGTCTAACAAGAGATAATTAATGTGAGCCCAAGAACTGAATAAAATCACAGCATTAAATAAACGATATGATTCATTAAAAAGTAATTTTGTGGAAGGAGTATGTCAGTACAGATCGTCTGAACAATGGGTTTAAGCTATTGCAGAATAAGTGCGCCAATTAATGTCATGTTCTGAATAGATTCCTAGCTGCAAATCAACTCTAAATTCAAATTATCTGAAATCCTATGAGTGACTTACTTAAGCCCATCATCCCTACAGGAGCATAGACGGCCGATAGCAACTCGCCACAGTCTCTGTCCTGGGCGAGTCTTGTATTAGTCCTAAATGATACATGATTGATCGGCTCTATGGTGTCCACAGACTAGTGGGCTTCCACCACACAATTACATATGTCTTGTAGGTGAAGATCCTTCCCCTCCTTCTGTTGGAGTTTCAGTAGCATTGGGTTTTTATGGGATGAGATTTGCAGCGCTATGCATAATTCTCCTCTTTTCATAGCTGGCCTTGGGAGTTAAGAATCTATTGTGCTCTATGAATTTGTTCTTAAAAAGAAATGTACACTTATTCTTTATTAATACTTTTTTTTAAACAGGTAATGTAACATCCTGGATTGTAATCTTCATCCTGCCAATAAACAGTGCCCTGAATCCAATCCTCTACACAATTACAACTGCGTCCTTTCAGGAAAAGCTAAAGCAGTGTTTGCAGAGCCAGGATTTTCTTGGGCCAACAAAGAGCCTCACAAGCAGCACACAATCGAGCAACGTATAATTCTGACAGCGACACTCAAAGGAGAGCAACTACCTTACTTCCCTAGATGAGTGGTTCCTGACAAAGTCAACAGAGTCATAGAAGAGTACAGCACAAAAACAGGTCCTTCAGCCCATTTAGTCCATGCCGAACCTTTTAAATTGGCTACTTCCATCAATCTGCCCTCCATACCCTTATCTAAACTTCCCTTAAACATTGAAATCAAGCTTGCATGCACCACTTGCATTAGCAGCTCGTTCCATAATCTGAAGACCCTCTGAGTGAAGAAGTTTCCCCTCATGTTCCCCTTAAACTTTTTAGCTTTCACCCTTAAGCCATGACCTCCAGTTGTTGTCCCACCCAACCTCAGTAGAAAAAGCCTGCTTGTATTTACCCTATTTATATCCCTCATAATTTTGTATACTTCTATCAAATCTTCCCTCTATCTTCTATGTTCCAAGGAATAAAGTGCTTACCTATTTAATCTTTCCATATAACTCAGATCCTCCAGTCCTGACAGTATCCTTGTAAATTTTCTTTGTACTCTTTCAACCTTACTTACTTCTGTCCTGTAGGTAGATGACCAAAACTGCAGACAATGCTCCAAATTAGGCCTCACCAATGTCTTATAGAACCTTAACATAACATCTCATCTCGTGTACTCAATACTTTGGCTTCACTTACAAGTCCCGTGATGCCACTTTCAATGAGTTATGTACCTATGTTCCCAGATCCCTTTGCTCTGCAGCACTCCTCACTGTGTAAGACCGACCTGGTTGGTCCTACTGAAGCACAACATCTCAGATTTGTCTGCATTAATTTCCATCTGCCATTTTTCAACCTATTTTTCCATCTGGTCCAGTTCTCACCGCAAGCTCTGATAGTCTTCCTCACTGTCCACTACACCCACAATCTTGGTGTCATCTGCAAATCTGCTGATCCAGTTAGCCACACTATTATCCAGATCAGTGATATAGATGACAAGCAACACCAGACCCAGTACCGATCCCTGGGGCACTCCACTAGTCACAGGCCTTCAGTCAGAGAGGAAACCATCTATTACCACTCTCTGGCTTCTCCCACAAAGCCAATACCTAATCCAGTTTACTACCTTATCTTAAATGCCATGCGACTGAACCTTCTTGATAAACTTCCCATGTGGGACGTTGACAAATGTCCTGCTAAGGTTCACGTAGACAACATCTACTGCCTTATCTTCATCCATTTTCCTGGCAACTTCCATGAAAAACTGATGTTTAATTAAACATGACCTACCACGCATGAAGCCATGCTGACTATCCTTAATCAGTCCACGTCTATCCAAATACTCACATATCCCGTTCCTTAGAATACCTTCCAATAACGTTCCCACTACTGACATCAGGCTCACTGGCCTATAGTTTCCTGATTTAATTTTAGAGTCTTTCTTAAACAGTGAAACACCATTAGCTATCCTCCAATCCTTTGGTACCTTATCTGTTGCTAAGGATGATTTAAATATCTCTGCTAGGGCCTCCATAATTACAGCACTTGCCTCCCACAGGGTCAAAGGAACACCTTGTCAAGCCCTGGGGATTTATCCACTCTAATATGCCTTAAGACAGCAAACACCTCCTCCCTTGTAATCTGTATAGGGTCCATGAAGTCGACACCGCTTTGCTTCATTTCTATCGAATCTGTGTCCATCTCTTGAGTAAACAGAGATGCAAAACATATTTAAGATCTCCCCATCTCTTTTGGCTCCACACATGAATTACCATTCTGATCTTCCAGAGGACCGATTTTGTCCCTTGCGATCCTTTTGCATTTAACACATCTTAGGATTCCCTTCACCTTGTCTGCTCAGGCAGCATCATGCCTTCTTTTAGCTCTCCTGATTTCTGTCTACAAGCACCTCGTTTGTTCCAACCTGCCTATACCAGGACCTCAATATCTCTTAAAAACCGAGGTTCCCTAAACCTGTTATCTTTACCTTTTATTCTGACAGGAATATACAAGATTTGTACTCTCAATATTTCGCTTTTGAAAGCCTTCCACTTACCAAGTACACCTTTGTCAGAAAGCAGCCTGTCCCAATCCACATTGGCCAGGTCCTTTCTGATACCATCAGAATTGGCCTTTCTCCAGTTTAAAATCTCAAACCACAAACTCGACCTATCTTTTTGCATACTTACTATGAAACTAATGGTATTGTGATCACTGGATGCAAGGCGTTCCCCTACACAAACTTCTGTCACCTGCCCTGTCTCATTCCCTAAATGGAGATCAAATATCACAAACTCTCTCATTGGGGCTTCTACGTACTGATTAGGAAACTTTCCTGAACAGATTTGATAAAGTCAATCCCATCCAGTTCTTTTGCTGTATGGGAGTCCCAATCAATATGCGATAAATTAAAATCAACTAGTATAACAACTTTGTGTCTGTGATCTCTACAAATTTGTTCCTCTAAATCCCGCAAACTATTGGGTGGTCTGTAATATAGCCCCATTAACATGGTCATACCTTTCTTATTCCTCAGTTCCACTCATCTAGGAGTTCTTCAGTCTATCCTGACTGAGCATTTTCTCTAATAACACCACCCCTCCCTCTTTAATCCCTCCACACTGTCATGTCTAAAACAACGGAACCCCAGAATATTCAGCTGCCAGTCCTGCCCCTCCTGCTATAATATCATAATCCTATGTGTTGATTCCCATCTGCCTTTCCTACGACATTTCTTGCATTGAAGTATACGCAGCTCAGGACACGATAAACCTTTTGATTCCTGACGTTGTCTGAGGTCTTACCAACATCTGGCTCCACCATCTATCTGCTAACTGTTCTGGCACTCTGATTCCCATGCCCCTGCAACACTAGTTTAACCCCCACCCCCCATGCAGCAGTAGCAAACCTTCCTGCTAGGATATTAGTCCCCTTCCTGTTCAGGTGCAAACCATCTCTTCTGTACAGGCCCCACCTTCCCTGGAAGAAAGCACAATGATCCAAAAGTCTAATGCCCTCACTGCTACACCAACTACTTAGCCATGTAATAAAATGTAAAATCTTCCCATTTCCAGCCTCACCAGCATGTGGCACGGGTAAATCCACAACCCTGGAGGTCCTGCCCTTTAACTTAGCACCCAACTCCCTGAACTCACTTTGCAGAACCACATCACATGGACCACAACCTCTGGCTTAAGAATGCCTCCCACTTAAGAATGCTGAGGACTCCAGGCACTAAGGAGGAACATATCATCTGGGAATCTCGTTCTTGTCCACAGAACCTCCTTCCTGTTCCCCTAACTGATGAATTCCTATCACTACAGCTCACCTGTTCTCCCCATTTCCTTTCTGAGTCACAGAGCTAGACTCAGTGCCAGGGCCTGACCGCTGTGACTTTCCCCTGTTAGGTCAGTCCACCTCCCCCCACCAGTATCCAAAGTGATATACCTGTTGTTGATGGCCAAAGGTGTACTTTGCACTGGCTGTTGAACCCCTTTGCCCTTCCTGACTGTCACCCAGTTTCCTGTGTCTTGCGCCTCTCCATGTATCCACTCTATCACCCCCTCAGCCTCCTGAATGATCCGGAGTTCATCCAGTTCCAGCTCCAACCCCTTAATGTGGTTTGTTAGAAGCTGCAACTGGATGCACCTTTTGCACATGTAGTCATCAAGGACACTGGAGGTCTCCCTGACCTCCCACGTCCCACAAGAGGAGCATTCAACTATAACACTGTAATGTCATTATAAACTATAACACTGTAATGTCATTATAACATTGAATGAGTATTACTGTCACACCTCTCAACAGGAGCATCACTGTGTTATAGAGTCACATCTGACAACATTACTTGTGAGAGCATTAGCACCACATTCCTTCGCAAAATGTGGGATATACACTCAGTGTCCACTTTCTAAGGTACACCTGTACACCTGCTCATTAACGTAAATACCTAATCAGCCCATCATGTGGCAGCAACTTAATGAATAAAAGTATGGTCAAGAGACCCAGTTGTTGTTCAAACCAGACATCAGAATGAGGAAGAAATGTGATGCAAGTGACTTTGACTATGGAATGATTGTTGGTGCCAGACAGGATGGTTTGAGTATCTCAGAAACTGCTGATTTTCAAGCACAACAGTCTCCAGTGTTAACAGAGACCACAACCTAAAAACATCCAATGAACGGCAGTTGTGTGGGTGAAAATGCTTCGTTAATGAGAGAAGTCATAGGACAATGGCCAGACTGTTTCAAACTGACAGGAAGGCAACAGTGACTCAAATAACCACACGTTTCAACAGTACTGTGCAGAAGAGCATCTCTGAACACACAGCATGTCGATCCTTGAAGTGGATAGGCTACAGCAGCAGAAGACCACACTGGATTGCATTCCTGTACTTAGTAAAGTGACTGATGACAAACAATCATTGCGTTACACAGATATTTCTGTTAACTCTTCTCCTAATAATTGCACTCCTTGTAAGTTAGTGGACATCTGTTGAAGGAGATCTACTAGCATATTGCCTAACAAGTTATGATGTAAATAGCACCAATTTAAAGTGCATTGAGTGAATGAGGAACAACACTTTATATACCGGCTGGGTAGCCTCTAACCTGATGGCATGAACATTGACTTCTCTAACTTCCGTTAATGCCCCTCCTCCACTTCTTACCCCATCCCTGACATATTTAGTTGTTTGCCTGTTCTCCATCTTCCTCTGGTACTTCCCCCCTCCTTTCTTTCTCCTGAGGCCTCCCGTCCCATGATCCTTTCCCTTCTCCAGCTCCGTATCACTTTCGCCAATCACCTTTCCAGCTCTTAGCTTCATCCCACCCCCTCCGGTCTTCTCCTATCATTTTGCATTTCCCCCTCCCCCCACTACTTTCAAATCTCTTACTATCTTTCCTTTCAGTTAGTCCTGACGAAGGGCCTCGGCCCGAAACGTCGACAGTGCTTCTCCCTATCGATGCTGCCTGGCCTGCTGTGTTCCACCAGCATTTTGTGTGTGTTGTTATTTAATCTGTTGGTGTATCCACAAAGGAGGAGAGCCACCCTCTATTTATTAATTGGCGGCCCTTCTCCACCAATGCAATGGCATTGCTTGGTGTCCCTCAACAATCATCATACACAACTGTGCCACTGTTTTGCACCCCAAATCGATCCATGTTGACACAGAGACTAAGAAATCTCTGCTTTTGTAAGTGAAACCAACCGTAAAATAATCTTGAATGTTAACAATAGAGTGAAAACATTTTTGATGTGATAATTTCCAAACATAGCAATTTCACATAGTAATAAGTAATATGTCACACACACACTTGCATTGTCTACCCAGTGCCATCGTGGACGTTCCTTGTATATATGCTTAATATTTTGGAAGAAGTGAATGACTTTTTTTGTAACAGATGTGGGTTTGCATGCATTTGTTAAAATGTGCATTTCTCTGAAGATATACAAATACAACTTCAAAAATAGCAGTTTGTCCTGCAAATTCCTGTGCTGTTAACATTTCAGCTCAGCCATGTGTGGAAGAGATATTGATGAAATGGCGGTGAGATATAGATGACTTGTAGAGCATCCTGTGATAGAGGACATTCCTTTGTAAATGGTGAATATGACAGGTTCTCACATTGAGAAACTTTCAAACACAAGTGAATTTCCCCCTTACAATTGTGTGGTGTAATATTGAGTCACACTTGAATTATACGCTACTAGATAAAAATAGACTTTTTTACTTGATGTGTGTTGTGTAGGTAGAACCTTTGACACTTATACTAGTTGGGAGTGAATTGTTCCTTTTAATTTATGATCCTACTTTTGCACTTGTACCAGATAGTTTAATTAACCAATCATTTATAATTATTCTCTGTGATATCATATTAATAGGTATAAGATGTACATGCACTATACTCGATGGGCTGAATGGCCTAATTCTGCTCCTATGTCTTATGGTTTTTAAAAATCACTGTAAAATGTGACAATGACTAAGTTGTATTTGATGATTTTGAGTTATATTCCAGGAAATGGCGGGGTTGTACATACTGTTGTTGCTTACTCATTGTATTTGTGCTGCCAAGTGCAGGATTCATGTGGTGCCAACAACAAGATGTTCTTTTCATCCAGTACATACAGTATGTGAACAGTGATTTGATATATGCATGATGTAGCACCAGACAGGAGGATACAGTTTGAACTGGAACTTTGTGTATTTACAAGGGCTGACACTGAAAGAAGCGCAATCAGTTTTCATCACACCTAATTGAAATTTGAACAATTAAGAATAAAATTCATCACTGTGATTGGAATAGAATCTGTGAATCACAAGAGTTAATTACACAGATAAAACAAAATTGTGCTTCATTTTGTTCAACAATGTATTAATATTCAGATTCTAAAAGGTCAGCACAACATTGCTTATTATAGTCAGCAGTTAGTCCCACTTACTTAACTTTGTGATGCTTTTCTACTTGCAACTGACCGTGAACGTGTCTATGTGACTGTTCTTCCGGTCCAGTGATCACAATAGAAAAGCCACCTATGTTGTTGGGAGGAATGGAATGCAAATGGCAAAGTTCACTTAATTTGTAAGCAATGGAATTCTCCTTTTCTAATTCAAGCTGATTGTGGTACCATGATTGTTGCTGACAGCAAGATCCCAAATCAAACCTGGCTGGCTCCTGATCTGCACATGTTAACATCTTATCAGACAACGCATTTGTCAACTGAGCTACAGGAAGATATTTAACCTGGTTACCAGATGCTGAAAAGAGCCAACTCTACATTTCACAACACAATACAGTATTATCTAAACGTAGGGAGTGTCTGCATTGTTCTTCATCTGCTTACATGATTGCCTCATGATTTAATACAGCTAATAAGTCTCCCTTCAAAGTCAAATCTATTATTAAAGTACATATACACTCAGTGGCTGCTTTATTAGATACAGGAATGGTTGCTAATAAAGTGTACACTGTGGACACAAGAGGTGTTGCAGAAGCTGGAAATCTAGAGCAATTCACACAATGTGCTAGAGGTGCTCAGCAGATCAGGCAGCATCTATGGATGGGAATGAACAGTTGACGTTTTGGGCTGAGACCCTTAATTAGGGCCTGTTCATTAAAGCAAATATCTAATCGGGCAATCATATGGCAGCAATTCAACGCATAAAAGCATACAGACACGGTCACACCCACGTATTCGGCAGCGCAGTAGATACGGCAATTGCGCTTGTGAATTTGTACGTGTCAGGTAATTATTATTTAATTGTGATAGTATTTAACTCCATACTTGTTGAGACTTGGACAGAGCATAGCAATGCTTCGCTGCTGTTTCATATTCGGCCTTCCCTGAGATACTGGACTTTCAAATCGACTGGCTCTGAAGACTAGTGGTATTCGTTTAATATTTTGATGTTCTTTTCATCCGCAGTGTAGGCTTTGTTTTCCTTTGAGAGTTTTAGTTAACAGCCCTGTTTGGCCTAGCGTTTATTGTTCTATTTTCCCTTTAACACTATTTGTATTAAAGTCTGTGAACTATCGACCTGCTTCAGTGTCTCTCACTTAGGCCATATCTGAACTGTCATGACAGACAAGGTCAAGAAGTTCAGTTGTTGTTCAGACCAAATATCAGAATGGGGGAGAAATGTGTTCTTTTAACTGTGGAATGACTGTTGGTGCCAGTGGTTTGAGTATCTCAGAAACTGCTGATCTGGGATTTTCATCCACAAACGTCTCTAGAATTTACAGAGAATGGAAACAAATAAAAACATCCAATGAGTCGCAGTTACATAGGTGAAAAAGCTTTGTTAATGAGAATAGTCAGAGGATAATAACCAGACTGGTTCAAGCTGACAGGAAGGTGACAATAACTCAAACAACAGTGGTGCATAGAAGAGCATCTCTGAACATTGAACCATGAAGTGGATGAGCTTCAGCAGCAAAGACCACACCAAGTTCCACTCCTGTACCTAATAAAGTGGCCACTGAGTGTATGCTACCATATAATACCTAGACATTCATTTTTTGAAGACATTTACAGGAAAATAAAGAAAAACAATAGAATTTACTTTAAAACTATAAACAAGATTGGCAAGCAAGATGTTTGCAAAAGAATACAAATAAAAAAATAATACTGACAAGATGAGTTGTAAAGAGTTGTAACAGGTTTTGAAGAGAACAACACGAGTCCACCCAAACTATGTTTCATTTATTCACTCAAGAGATGTGGGCTTTGCAGACTGAGCCAGCATTTATTTGCCTGTCTATCATTACCCATACAAAGGTGGTGCTGAGCTGTGTTCTTGAACCACACGAATGAACTGGGTTTTTAACAACGATGTAATAACTTCATGGCCACAGTTAGTGAGATTACCTTTATAATCTATATTTATTTATTTACTTGATTTACTCAAAAGAACACTTCCCCAGCCCTTGCAACATGGTCACGAATTTCCCCTGAATTCTCTTCCTTATCAAATCCTGATGCAATGCTCGGCTGTGGTCGGGTTAGAATTCTATACATTATCAGTATGATTTTCATGTTCTTAAATTTTGTGCTTGGCCAGTAAAGTAAAATGACCTGTCTGTTTTTATAGAGTTGTATCTGCCTAGCAACCTTCAGGAAGTGGTGAAAATACACTCCAAGCTCCGTCTGTTACTTTGCATGTCTCAGTCCTCTTCCATTTATTGTGTGCCTTGTTATGCTTGTTCTTCCCAATGCATTACTTTACACTTCTCCAGACTGAATTCTTTTTGATGATTGCCTCCTATCTGACTATCTCATTGCTATTGTCTTCTTCACTAGTTATCTTGCTTCTCACTTCAAGACAGCAGCTTTAACCAAGACCATAAGACATGGGAGCAGATTTGGACTATTGGCCTATTGAGTCCGCTCCACCATTCCATCATGACTGATTTATTATCCCTCTCAATCCCATTCTCTGGCCTTCACCCTGCAACATTTGACACACTGACTAGTCAAAAGCCTATCATCCTCCACTTTAAATATAGTCAGTGACTTGGTCTACACAGCTGTCCATGGCAATGAATTCCACAAATTCCCTACCCTCTGGTTTAAGAAGTTCCTCACGTCCATTCTAAATGGATGTTCCTCCATTCTGTGGCTGAGTCATCTGGTCTTAGAATCAGCCACTATAGGAAACATCCTCCCCAATCCACTCTATCCAAACCTTTCAATATTCCATAGGTTTAAGTGAGATCCCCCCTCACTCTTTTAAACTCCAGTGAGTACAGGACCACAGCCATCAAATGCTCCTTGTGTTAACCCTTTTGTTTCCAGAATCGTTTTCATGAACTTCCTCTGAACACTCTTTGATGCCAGCACAGCTTTTTGTATATAAGAGGCCCAAAACTGCTCACAATACTCCATGCGGACTGACCAATGCCTTCTAAAACCTCAGCATTACATCCTTGCTCTTATATTCTAGTCCTCTTGAAATGAATGCTAACATTGCATTTATCTTCCTTACCCCCAATTCAACCTGCAAATTAACCTTTAGGGAACTCTGCATAAGGACTCCCAAGTCCCATTGCACCTCTGGTTTTTGAAATTTCTCCCAATTTAAAAAATAGTCTATGCCTTTACTCCTTCTACCAAAGTGCATGACCGTACATTTCCATACACTGTATTCCATCTATCACTTATTTGCCTGTTATCCCTATCTGCCTTTCTGCAGACTCCCCGTCCCTTCACCTATCTTTGTATCATCTGCAAACTTGGCCAGGAAGCCATCAATTCTACCACCCAAATCATTAATATATAATGTGAAAGGACAGCACTCTCATGTTTAATCAGTGACTTTAAACAAAGTTATGAAGAAGAAGTAAGAAACAAGTGAGCATTGTAAAATTGTTCCAGCAAACTGACATCATCCATAAAATGCAAACACGAGGAAATCTGCAGATGCTGGAAATTCAAACAACACACAGAAATTCAAACAACACAGTCCTGACGAAGGGTCTCAGCCCGAAACATCAACAGTGCTTTGCCTTATAGATGCTGCCTGGCCTGCTGTGTTCCACCAGCATTTTGTGTGTGTTGTTTGATCATCCATAAAATGCAAGCAATTCACAGAATTCTTCTTTTCCTTTTGTCAATGACGTCCTACTTACTTTTACAGCATATCTTTTTTATGCAAACCATTTTGGCCAAAATTACTAAACATTTATTTTTCTGTCAAGTAATGGCAAATGCGGTATACATACATTTTGTAATTCTTCACTATAGAATTTCTTGGCTTTATTGTTTGTGTGCAAATACTAATCTAATTTTTTCATATTTTGTACCAGCTGTATTATATGCTGCAATAAAGAAACTATTTAATAGCTTAACTGAACTTTGGAGTTCTTGCATTTGCATTTTTACTTCCAGTTGTCTCTTTAATCTTCTACGTCCACGTGTAACCGATAGCCAAAACTCTCAAACAGGCAAACTTTTCTGCGCGTCTTGAAGACACACAATTGCACTGTGACAAAATGTTGAGTTTTTCTAACTCCAATTGCAAACCTTTCCTTGGATTTTTTGTATCGAATGCTGATTTGCAAAATCACTGCAATCTATTTAAGGTATGGACTTATGTATGGGTTTAAAATAGTAGCACAGGCATAGCAGCTTTGATGTAAAACATGCCAGGGAATTGGACTAACACCAAAAGTGAAGAATTTTAGTATTAGCTAATAGAGCAGGTGTTTAACTCAATCTTTGGTTAAGTCACATAAAGGACTTTGGAAAAATCAATTGGTATGAATGTTCAGCACATTTTCCTTTAACCTTGAGTCCAAAATTCAAAGCCCCAATGAGAGGAGAGAGGAAAATTCATTTAGTTGAAACACACATCCATTGCAAAGCATGCCCACTTTCCTTTCTGTTCAAATTAACAGAAAGACAAATGTATAGACATGTTTTGTAACTTCAAAACATTAAACTAATTAAAAGAAAGAAATGGGAGTCTGAAATGTGGATCTAACTTTGAGTGTACTTTATGCAAGGCGCACAAGTATCACATGGTAGCATGGTGATGTATGCAAATCCACACATTTATACATATATCCTGTAATGAATAAGTTAGTTATTTATTTGTTTATTGAGGTACAGCATAGAGTTGGCCCTTCCAGATCTTTGAGCCACTGTGGTGAACTACATATACCTGTCTGGACACGCCCCCTGCTGATTGCTCCTGTGCCTTCTCCCACAGACCCCTGTATAAAGACGATCAAGGCCTGAGCCCGGCCTCTCAGTCTCCAGGATGTAGTATGGTGGTCATTCACTGTTTGTTCCTTCTTCCAGTCAATAAAAGCCGATATCTCGCCTTACGTCTCAGAGTGAGTTATTGATGGTGCATCATCCACTTCACCCGACAGTCCTCCAATTTAACCCCAGCCTAATCATGGGACAATTTACAATGACCACTTAACCTACCAATTGGTAGGTCCTTGGACTGTGGGAGGAAACTGGAGCACCTGGAGGAAACCCACATAGTCACTGGGAAAATGTACAAACTCCTTACAGGCAGCAGTGGAAATTAAATTAACAAGATGTCATAAGGGGGGCATTGAGACTGGACCCAAGTGCAGGACACAGACACTGAAGTACCAGGGACAAGTCGGGGCAAAGCTAAAGGACGGGACAGGTCGCATTTCGTGGAGTTCGTGGGGACCCTGGAGTTCTTTAGGCTTGGCTAGAGGCTTGGGGTCTTGAGGCTAGCCTCCTGGGCAGGCCATGGGACTCCTGGGCAGGTCGCGGGGCACAACCCGACAGAGGCAGGGAAACAGAAAGGACAGAACCAACCACAGGGCAACGGCAACCAGCCTGGCTTACCCGACAGAGGCAAGGGACAGGAAGGGAGCTCAGTCTGGGGTGTCTTCAAGACTCGAAGCAGCCAGTAACCATCGGCGGGCTACGGAACAGCCAAATCCATTACTCACTGAAAGACCTCACCTTCCACAAATGGGTTACTCCAAGCGGAGACTGACAGGACAACCCCCCAACTACACTCAATCCCCGAGCCACTTATATTCCCAGCCAACCCGATGAGCGTCAGGTGCAAATGCTTGAGTCCAAGCCGAAAGAAGGGACGGTCGGAGGACCCGGAGTCCGGAGTCGCGGACCAGACCGTGAACCGGGATGGAGACTTCAGACCAGACCATGACACAAGAATGCTTAATCAAATAATATACATACAAGATTACTCAAATATTACTTAAAGATTAAATACACAATATTAGCTTAGCTTAGCTATAAACTCCAACTAAATAGAGGATGCACCTCAACTAGTATATTATAAAATACAATTACTATATACAGATATCCACAGTAGAGTAAATTTTAAATTGTCCCATTCAGACCTAAAGATTTAATTGCTGTGGAGAATTTCTCACTTTTGTGGGATAATGTATTTTCTGACGAAGAAGGTCACCTTACTTGGTAGTTGAGACTTGTGGTTGTGAAAATGGTGGTTGTAGGAGTTGACTCTGAGTCTGCTGGAAGTGGTTCTGACAGCTCTGGCCACCTTTCTTCTCCTTCCTTTTTCTTCTAGTTGGTACATCTTGATCTTGGGAAAAAAGTGTTTAGCTCACTGGAGTATTCTTTTATTAATCCTTTTATAGCTCGCCTTACAATCTGATCTTGGTTTTCTCATCCACAACATCATGTGACGAGTTCTCTGTTTCCATACCTCCATTGACTCCTTTCTTTTCATTGTACTTATCCTTTAGTTACGAGCCATATTTGAATGCTTTCTTGTAAGATTCCACAAATTAAACAATCTCTTAGTGTATCATTAAGCCCATTACCAAGCTGATAATGCTCAATTTCTTCAATTCAGCCACGTTCACTGAATGGACTCCCTTTCTTTTTTTATCGGCTCTCGCCTCCAATCTGGGGCAGCATTTAAATTGCCTAAAAGGCAGATTGTACCTTGCATTAGGACCCAGAAACCGCTGCTGTGAATGGCTCAGTGCCATGCTGTCCAATGACTCGGTCTGGGCTCAGGTTTCACTGCCCAGCCCGAGGCCGTTCTCAAGCTTGTCAAATCGGCTTGGTGCCCAGAGCAATCCAGCCTCGGACCCAGGCCAGTTGCTGAAGTATTGGAACTCTTCTGCCCTGACTTCTTCTCTGCAAATGGCTCTCTCCATCTGCATTGATGTTCCAACACACCGGCTCGTCCCCCGAACTCGCTCTGCCATCACTCGCCTCTTCATTATTTGCAGTGATAACTTCAGAAAAGATGTTATTAGTACTGTTTTTAGTCGAACATCTTGTCTTTTTTACACTTGTGAGCTATTTCACACAGTCAGTTGCGCCATCTTAACCAGTTTTCTGCAATCAGCAATGGCTTCGGTTCTAAATGTTGCTGCATTACTCTTACAATATCAGCAAAGCTCATTTCAGATGGTTTGGTTGGAGCAGTTCAACCTAGTAACAAACTGCATGCCTTTAAACCCAATACACACAACAAGATTGGGACTCATTTCTCATGGGCTATCTCATTTGCTTTACAATATTGCTTAGTTAGCTCAGTATACATGAGACAGTTACCCGTTGAGCAACCAAATGTGTCAGTCTTTCTGATATAGCCAGCCATTTCTAATTTTTTTAATATAATTATTATCACGTGGTACTCACTCTTTATGAACCCGTGAATTCTGTTTTCTTATTTTTTTAAAACTCAATCGTGTCTTCCCTTACAAAGAACATGCACTGCGCTGCATTTTTTTTTGACAGTATCTGCACGTGTTGGGCCTTTTTCAGAATCAGAATCAGAATCAGACTTTAATCGCCAAGTACCTGTGCACATACAAGGAATTTACTTCCGGCAAAAAAAATCTGACCGTTCTTCACTGGTTTTTTTAGTTTGAATGTCTTGCTACACTTCAACAGGTGGGTAGCTGTCTTGGGTTCATTTTTTAAAAACCTTGTCACTAATGTTATGTTTTGTAACTTCAAAACATTAAACTAATTCAAAGGATGACCCGAGAGTCCAGGAATGCGGGTCTATCTTTGAGTTTACTTTAAGTGAGGTGCATGCAAATCACGTGGTAGTGGATGATATATGCAATCATTTATTTATACATATAACTGGATTACTCAAGTATTATTTAAATATTACACAACAACTTCTACACTTCCTACTCAAATTTTAATTTTTTCTTTCACCCACATGATAAATCAGGCTCAGACAATGAATACAAATTAACTTTATGAATCCTCAGAAAGAAGTAGCTTTGCACAATTTGAATTGAAAACAAGATCATTTATCAACAAATTGATCATTATTTAAAGTTTAATGACTTGCCATTGTGGAAAATGTACACTCAGTGGCCACTTTATTAGGTACACCGGTACACCTGCTCACTAATGCTAATATCTAATCTGCCAATCATGAGGCAGCATCTCAATGCATAAAAGCAGGCACGCAGACATGGTCAAGAGGTTCAGTTGTTGTTCAGACCAAACATCAGAACGGGGAAGAAATGTGATCTAAATGACTTTGACTGTGGAATATCTTAGAAACTGTTGATCCCCTGGGATTTTCAAGCACAACTGTCACCAAAGAATGGTGCAAAAATGAAGAAAAAATCTGAACTGCTGACTGCTCCTGTGGCTCCTCCCACAGACCCCTGTATAAAGGCATTCAAGGCCTGAGCCCGGCCTCTCAGTCTCCAGGATGTAGTGTGGTGGTCACTCACTGCTTGTTCCTTCTTCCAGTCAATAAAAGCCGATATCTCGCCTTACGTCTCAGAGTGAGTTATTGATGGTGCATCAGAGAGTTCACTGATTGGTTGTATCAAGGCCTGGTATGGAAACAGCAATGTCCTAGAATGGAAAACCACACAGAAAGTAGTGGCTACAGCCTTACCAATCGCAGGTAAAGCCCTCCCCAGCATTAAGCACATCTACAAGGAATGGTGAATCTTCATGAACTATCACGTTCCATGAATGAATTTTATGAAACTTCCATGATCAAACAGATGTTAGAAATGATGTGTCACCAGTGTTTTATGCATTGCAATTTATCAAGCAATCTGTTTGTGCGGTTATTTTGTGCAATGTGAGGTATGTAGCTGCCACCTAGTGACATACATCAGTTACTGTGTTCCAATATTTAGAACACATACCTGATTTCCAGGATTGAAAGACAGTGATTCCTAAATGGGTTCCCTCTGGACTTTCCACTGAATTGATTTGAGATCAAAACTTAGGCTAATATTTCATTATAGTAGCAAAAGGCATCTGTGCTTTTGAAGATGGAACATTAACCCAGTCCTTCTATGCTTCTTAAGATGTGTTAAACATCATATGACATTACATTGAATTACAAAGGACTGACAAATACTTATCTCTCAATGAATAATATTTCAAAGCAAATTCTATCATTGCTCTTTATAGTAACTGACACTCCTTCTTATATTTGAATACGTTCCATATTGAAAGTACTTGATTAGAAACATAGAAAACCTACAACACAGTACAGGCCCTTTGGCCCACAAAGTTGTGCCGAACAAGTCTCTACCTCAGAAATTACTAGGGTTACCCATAGCCCTCTATTTTTCTAAGCTCCATGTACCTAACCAAAAGTCTCCTAAAAGACCCTATCGTATCTGCCTCCACCACTGTTGCTGGCAGTCCCATTCCAAGCACTCACCACTCTCTGCGTAAAAAACTGAAAACCTGTGCCCTACTAATTAGTACCAGTTGTACTAATATCCCCTATGATTAAGTGCATTGGGAGGTTGGTCATGGCCAGAATCAACTCCTGCCGAAGCAAAGATCTGAACCTGCTGCCATTTGCCTCCCACCACAATAGGTCTACAGTGGATGCTTTCTCGCTGGCTCTCCAGTTGGTCTTGGACCATCTGGACAAAAGCAATTCCTGTGTCAGGCTGCTGTTTATCGATCACAGCTCAGTGTTCAACACCATCGTACACTCAGTACTAATCAACAGCCTCCAAAATTGGGGCCTCTGCACATGGATCCTTCACTTCCTCATCGGAGACCTTGGTCAGTGCAGATCAGAAACAACATCTTCTCCTCACTGATAATCAATGCTAGGCACAGCTTAAAAGCCATATGTAAGTTTGCTGTTGAAACAAATGCTGTTGGCAGAATCTCAGGTGGTGAGGAGGAAGAGGAGGTGTATTGGAGTGAGATTGATTAACTCATTGAGTGGTGTCGCAGCAACAACCTTGCACTCACTGTCAGTAAGACCAAGGAAATGATTGTGGTCTTCAAGAAGGGGAAGTTGAGGGAACACACTTCGGTCATCATAGAAAGATCAACAATAGGAAGGATGAGCACTTTCAAGTTCCTGGGTGTCAATGTCTCTGAAGAACTGTCCTGGGCCCAATATATTAATGCAATTACAAAGAAAGCACGTTAAATTTCATTATGAGTTTGAGGACCAAAGACTCTAGCAAATTTCTATGGATGTACTGTGGAGAGCATTTTAACCAGCTGCCTCACCATCTGGTATGGAAGGAGCAATGGCACAGGATCAGAAAAAGCTGCAAATTCAGTCAGCTTCATCATGGGCACTAGCTGCCCCAGCACTGAGGACATCTTCAAAAGGGTGTCTTAGACTTTTGCACAGTAATTCCATAATTTTATGAATTGCTCTGTACTGCAACCACACAAAAAAACAAATTTCATGATGCACGTGAGTGATGATAAACCTGATTCTGATATGGGTCTCTATTGTGCACTGAGAGAGAGGGCAGGGAGAGGGGAATCATGTTTGGGAAAAGGGGAAGGGAGAGGGGAGGATCGGGATGCACCAGAGAGATATTCTGTAATGATTAATAAACCAATTGTTTGGAATCAAATTACTTTGCCTGATGTCACAGGGATGGGTGTGTCTGCACCCGCACCACACTCCACTCAAGGCACTCCTTCTCTGCCACCTTTCCCACACCTCTCCCATGGCGCTCCACCCAAGCAACTCCCAAAGTACTTTGCTCCTGTCAGAATTTACAAACTCGCTTTCCACTCCACATTGACAAATACAGTACTGTGTAAGTGTGAGACACCCCAGCTATGTACAGTACCTGTACCTAAGAATTTTGCAGAGTACCATATAACCAAATGTAATTATTTGTTTTTTAAATGCATTACACTTTGTTTAATGACAAATCCCAGTGATATCGAACATGATTCTGAATCTGTTTCTGAGGCACCTGGATGCTACTAATATTTTCCGAATATAAACGTGGCAATAGATCCCACAATTTTACAAAACACCTGAACCAACTCCAGAAAAATTTCAAGACGCAAATTTTTATTGATTATTATTTCTAAGGAAAGAAATCTCATAATCAGAAAAAAAGAACAAATTATACCTTGCATCACTTTATTTATTCAGTAAAAAAATAACAGAGAGAGGGATTCTAATTCAGACATTGGTTGCATGGACCACTGCAATCCCTGTTTAGGTATATTACTTTAACATCTAAAAATATCACAATCTACTAACAGGAGGAAAAGGTTAAGATCTTCCAACTCTATTAAACTTTAAAATCCCAAATGGCTAATAGTTAATCTGTAAACTTGTTTTATGAAATTTCTATTTATCACCTCAGGACTTTTTCAATGAAATGCTTTGGAAACAAAGTATTTGCCAGGCATTTTCCAATGTCGATTTTTACTATAAGAGAACTGCATGGAAAAATCCAACAACGGGCACATTAATTAGAAACGTATTCTGCTTTGCAGAAGGAGTCTCCGACACTAAACAGGAACTGAGCACTGATCACCTCCATTCAATTAGCACATTAAGACTCCAGTCCCATGTGTAGTCGTCTTGATTCCGGCTGCTCTCATTTTTTTTCCCAGCAGACCACCAATGACCTGTTGATTGCAATATGTACCTTCTAGAGTGCCAGTAACTGTCAGCAGCCATGAAATCATGGGAGTTTTACACATGGGAAGTCGTGCCTCACAAATCTGATTGAGTCCTTTTGAATCGGTGACCAAGAGGATTGATGAGGGCAGGTTTGTAGACATTACCTACAGAGGTCCTACATGTAGACTGGTCCAGAAGGTTAGAATACTTGGGAGCTAGAGTGAGGGCACCAATTGGTTACAAATTTAGCTGGGTAGTTAAAGGTAGAGTGTCCTAATGGAAGGTTTTAAAATGTGCAGGCCAGGGATCAATGCCACTACAGCAATTGTCACTGCATTCTCTATTGCTAATCATATATATTAATGATTTTGGTGATAATATTAGATGCCATGATTAATAACTTTGCAGATGACACCAAAATCAGAGTTGTGGTGGGCATTGAAGAAGATTGCCTACGGTTACAACAGAATATGGATCAACAAAGAAAACGGGCAAGGGATTGGCAGATGGAATTGATTCAGATAAGGGAAAGTGATGAATTTTGGAAAGTTAAACTGGGGTAAACTTACATAATGAATTGCAGGAACTTGGAGATGGTTGCTGAACTGAGAGACCATGGTGTACAAGTACATAGTTCCCTGAAAGCAGCAACAGAGTTATACAGAGTGGTGGATGAAGTGTATGGTATGCTTGTTTTCATCAGCTAAGGCATTGAGTAATTTGGGACTTCATATTGCAGTTGTACATAATGTTTGTTTGGCCTCGCCTGGAGTATTGAGTTCTTGACTTAGAAGGAGATATTAGATAGACCGGATCAATTTTCCATGGAGTGAAGTCATTTGAGAGGTGACAAGACAGAGGAATACACAATCATGAGAGGCGATGATAGGGCAGACAACAAGAACCTGTTTCCATGTATGGGTGTCTAAAACAAGACACTCTAGGTTTAAAATGAGAGGGGGGAATTTAAAGGGAATCTGAGCGGTAAATCTTTCACACAAGGAGTAGTTAGAATCTAAAATGGGCTGTCAGAAGAAATGCCGGAGGCAGGAATAGTAACAGGAACATAAGGGACATCTGGACAAGTACTTCTATGAGTAAGGCACAGAGAGAATACGGCATTAAGGCAGGCAAGTGGGATTAGTATAATTAGGGATGATAAGAATAAGGGGTAGGCCATTTAGGACGGAGTTCAGGAAAAACTTTCATTTTCACCCAGAGAGTTGTAGATCTATGGAATGTTCTGCCTCAGAAGGCAGTGGAGGCCAATTCTCTGGATGCTTTCAAGAAAGAGTTAGATAGAACTCTTAAAGATAGCGGAGTCAAGGGATATGGGGAGAAAGCAGGAACGGGGTACTGATTGTGGACGATCAGCCATGATCACATTGAATGGCGGTGCTGGCTCAAAGGGCTGAATGGCCTACTCCTGCACCTATTGTCTGTTGTCTATAATCAGCAAGGACACCGTGGGTTGAAGGGCCTGCTCCCCTGCCGAACAACCTGCAATCAACTTTGAATATATCTTTAACTATTTATTTCTTGATTTTCTACTTCAGGTGAATCATGAATACAGATACATTTTTATTTTCATTTAACAGTCCAACATCTTGTCATTGCATTTATTTGGATTTGATGTTTCTGTGGGCTCGAAACTAAATGGGAATCTAAGCCTATTTTTATTATTCATTTGCATCACCTTGACATTGCTGCCAATGCTGGTTATTAAATGTCCCTGACTGAGGAAGTAATTAAGATCAAGAACATAGGTCAGTCAGGATTTACATGATAAGATAAATTCTACAATAATAATCCACTTGATTTTTAATGTCAACGTGGTTGTTTCATGGTTAACATTGCTAATACGTGATTTATTTGGTTACATAAATTTAAATTCTGCAGCTGCCAAAGGGATTTGAGCTTATGTTAACATGGGCATTTAACTATTATGCTACTATGCAAACCTTCACCCTACTCCCAGAGGCAGTTAAGAGTTAACCATATTGCTGTGCGTCTGGGGCCGCATATACAAATTTCCTTCCTTTATTGACACAAATGGTTTTTTTTTATGTATACAGATCTGGCAGCCTTAAATCTCAACTTATTGAATTACTCAATTTTAAATACTCAAGCTGCTGAGGGGTATTTGAACACCTGCCTCAAAATCAATAATCATGCCTCCTGGATACGAAACCTGTAACTGAACCACTTCAACCATATCCTTACACAGACTGGAAATACCATGATCCAAAGCTGCACATTACAGTGAGAAACAGATTGACATCTGAATGTTCCAGAGATTACTTTATGATTGTATTCACTAGTTGCAATTAAAATGATGGTGAAAGATCATCGCAGGTTTGGCAGCAGCCAGATATTGAAAATGGCAAGTATTTATAGGACTGTTATTTGCTATTAAATTTTATACTCTTTATGCAAGAACCAGAATCAGGTTATGATTTGTTGTTTTGTGGCAGCATTACCTCGCAATACATAAAATATACCATAAATTATAATATGAAATATATATATATATATATATATGTGTGTGTGTAAATAAATAGCATAAAAAGAGGGCAAAAATAGTAATGTAGTGTTCATGGTTCCATGGTTCATTGATCATTCAGAAATCAGATGGTGGAGGGGAACAAGCTGTTCCTAAAGCATTGACTCTGTGCCTTGGGGCTCCTGTACCTCCTCTTTGATGGAAGCGATGAGAAGTGGGCAGGTCCTGGCTGGTAGGGATCTTTAATGATTGATGCTGCCGTTTTGAGGCATCGTCGTTTGAAGATGTCCTCGATGGTCGGGAGGCAGTGCTCATCGTGGAGCTGGCTGAGTTTACAATCCTCTGCAGCTTTTTCTGATCCTGTGCTGTGGCCCCTCCATACCAGATGGTGACGCAAACCAGTTAGAATGCCCACCACGGTGAATCTGTTGAAATTTGCTTGTGTCTTTGGTGAAATAGGTGAAATACCAAATCTCCTCAATCTTCCAATGAAATATAATTGCTGGCATGTCTCTTCATAATTGCATCATTGTGTTGGGCCCAGGAAAGGTCGTCACAGATGTTGATACCTAGGAACTTGAAACTGCTCAGCTTTTACACTGCTCACCCATCAATAAGGACGGTGGGGGGGGGGGAGGGGTGTGTGTGTGTGTTCGTTCATTCCTCTGGTCTCTTTATTTGATACCTAACAAGACTATAGCAGCATCTCCAACACCATCACACTGAGCACAGGGGCTCCCCAGGGTTGTGTGCTCAGTCCACTGCTGTTCACTCTGTTGACCCATGACTGTGCTGCGACACACAGCTCGAACCATATCATCAAGTTCGCCGATGACATGACCATGGTGGGTCTCATCAGCAAGAACGATGAGTCAGCTTACAGAGAGGAGGTGCAGCGGCTAACGGACTGGTGCAGAGCCAACAACCTGTCTCTTGATGTGAACAAAAGAGATGGTTGTTGACTTCAGGAGGGCACGGAGCAACCACTCCCTGCTGAACATCGACGGCTCCTCAGTAGAGATCGTAAAGGGCACCAAATTTCTTGGTGTTCACCTGATGGAGAATCTCACCTGGTCCCTCAACACCAGCTCCATAGCAAAGAAAGCCCAGCAGCGTCTCTACTTTTTGTGAAGGCTGAGGAAAGTCCATCTCCCACCCCACATCCTCATCACATTCTACAGGGGTTGCATTGAGAGCATCCTGAGCAATTGCATCACTGCCTGGTTCGGAAATTGTACCTTTTTGGATCGCAAGGCCCTGCAGCGGATAGTGAGGTCAGCTGAGAAGATCATCGGGGTCTCTCTTCCCACCATCAAGGACATTTACACTACACGCTGCATCCGCAAAGAAAACAGCATTATGAAGGACCCCATGCACCCCGCATACAATCTCTTCTCCCTCCTGCCATCTGGGAAAAGGCTCCAAAGCATTCGGGCTCTTACAACCAGACTATATAACAGTTTCTTCCCCAAAGCTATCAGACTCCTCAATACCCTAAGCCTGGACTGACACCTTGCCCTACTGTCCTGTTTATTATTTATTGTAATGCCGGTACTGTTTTTGTGCACTTTATGCAGTCCAGTGTAGGTCTGTAGACTAGTATAGCTTTCTCTGTGTTTTTTTATTATGTAGTTCAGTCTAGTTTTTGTACTGTGTCATGTAACACCATGGTCCTGAAAAACGTTGTCTCATTATTACTATGCACTGTACCAGCAGTTATGGTCGAATGACAATAAAAGTTGACTTGACTTGACTTCTTCAAAGTTCAAAGTTAATTTGTTATCAAAGTACATACATGTCACCATATACAACCATTTTCTCATGGGCGTACTCAGTAAATCCAAGAAACATAACAGAATCAATGAAAGACCACACCCAACAGGACGGACAAACAACCAATGTGCAAAAGACAACAAACAGAGCAAATACCAAAGAAATAACAGTAATAAATACGAGAGGTGATTGATAAGCTTGTGGCCTAAGGTAGAAGGAGTCAATTTTAGAAAACCTAGCACATTTATTTTTCAACATAGTCCCATCCTACATTTATACACTTAGTCCAGTGGTCGTGGAGCATACAGATCTTGGACCTCCAGAAAGTGTCCACAGCAGGGGTGATTGATAGTTCATGGCCTAAGGTAGGAGGAGATGAGTTATACAGCTCTTGTTACAATAGACAATAGACAATAGACAATAGGTGCAGAAGTAGACCATTCGGTCCCTCGAATCTGCACCGCCATGCTGAGATCATGGCTGATCATTCACTATCAATACCCAGTCCCTGCCTTGTCCCCATATCCCTTGATTCCCCTATCCATCAGATATCTATCTAGCTCCTTCTTGAAAGCATCCAGAGAATTGGCCTCCACCGTCTTCCGAGGCAGTGCATTCCACACCTCCACAACTCTCTGGGAGAAGAAGCTCTTCCTCAACTCTGTTTTAAATAACTGACCTCTTATTCTCAATCCATGCCCTCTGGTACTGGACTCTCCCAACATCTGGAACATATTTCCTGCCTCAATCCTATCAAATTCTTTAATTATCTTAAACGTTTCAATCAGATCCCCTCTCAATCTCCTCAATTCCAGCATGTACAAGCCCAATCTCTCCAATCTCTCTGCGTAAGACAGCCCTGCCATCCCAGGAATCAACCTAGTGAATCTACGCTGCACTTCCTCAATTGCCAGAATGTCCTTCCTTAAACCTGGAGACCAAAACTGTACACAATATTCCAGGTGTGGTCTCACCAGGGCCCTGTACAAATGCAAAAGAACATCCTTGCTCTTGTATTCAATTCCCCTTGTAACAAAGGCCAACATTCCATTTGCCCTCTTCACTGCCTGTTGCACTTGCTCATTCACCTTCATTGACTGGTGAACTAGGACTCCTAGGTCTCTTTGCATTTCTCCCTTACCTAACTCGACTGTTTACATGCACATGCAATTCAACTCTGAGTGATTATGCAAAAAGTTTGAAGTTAATAACTCACCTCCTTCTACCTTAGGCCACGAACTTATCAACCACCCTGATGAATTATTAACTTCAAACTTTGGTGCAGGTGGGGGTCCTTGATGACGGATGCTGCTTTCCAGCAACTGTGCTCCATGTAGATCTGTCCAATCGGTGGGGGGGGGGGTGGGGGGTGCTTTAGCTGTGATGGACTGGGCTGTATCCACTTCTTTTTGCAGCCTTCTCCATACAACGGCATTGGTGTTTCCAATGCCAGACCATGATGCAACCAGTCAATATATTCTCCCCCACATATCTATTGAAGTTTGTCTAAGATGTTATACTGAATCTTCACAAACTTTTAAGGAAATAGAGGCAGTGCAATCTTGCTGTATAACAGCAACTTGTTCACATAGCAAAATAGCCCGTTAGAAATGTCAAGTGACATCTTTTTCCCACTATATGAAGTATATTTACATAGAATGACATTAAGAGAAAAAATACCAATTAGTTTTTTCTCCTCTTAGTGTAGTTGAAAAAGAGAAGTTTCTGCATGATGAAACTACCAGCGTGAAGTCACGTCCTTCCTGTGCTTACTGCCATTTCCAAAAGCATTTATTGCTTTGTTAAAAATTCTTGTTTTACACCATTATCCTTGGATGGATGAACTAGTCTAGAATAGGGACATGGCTTAAAACGTTAGTACCTCAAAGAGCAATCTTGTTGCTCGGGAGTACTTCAATGTTCTCACAAAAATAGCTATGGAACCATTTGCCAGAACAAATGGGAAATCTCCTGATATGTCATAAATCCTGCCTGCTCTAGGCTGTCTCTGAAGGAATTGTTAGATTGATCTTAAGAGTAGATTAAAAGGTCAGTACAACATCATGGGCCAAAGGGCCTTGCTGTGTGCTGTAGTGTTCTATATTCTGTGGGTTATAATGACATGTAGGAGGTGAGGTAAATTGGTTCTGTGAATGTATTAATAGTTTCTGTTGCACCACTTATTATATAAAGTGAATAACTAAGGAAATGAATTCTACAATGATGGAAAAACAAGGAAGTTGGGGGATGACATAATGCTTCTTGATTTTACCCCCTTCCTAAAATGTTGTTTATATCTTGCCCACTTCATTGTTATGAAATATTGTAATGCACAAGTAACTTGCAATGCAAGGAATTTAATGGAGATCTGAACTCTTTCATCTGCTATGTCAGTCACCTCAGCAGCAAGTAGGGAGGAAAGGTTGGAGTGTTGCTACTGGCTTCATTATTCAAAGCATATTGGGTGGATGATCATCCTGTCACTCTCCCTCTCCCTCAGAACTTACCCACTCTCTATTGGCAGAATAAGTAGGTGATGACATGTGAGTGCACTACACCTGGGGCCTTGGATATTATAGAATATTGCAAAAGTGATCCCAAGAAAAAACATGCATCGACAGCTGTGCATTTTTAGATTCATGGCTCTTAGATTTGACCAAAGCCCTTTCACAAACTACTTAGCACATGTTTCTCCAACCCTCTCTCGATGTGTCAATTACTAACTTCATAAATGAAACAGCAGCAGGTAATTCAACCCCCCATGTCTGATCTGCAATTCAACAAGGTCATGGCTGACATTACACTTTGCTGTAACATTCCTGCACTAACTCCATATTGTTTTTCTTCCGTCTTAATATCCAAACATCTACCAATATTGCCTCAACACAGTTAAAATTTATTCTTGTATCCATATCCATTTAAAGTAAAGGCCAATATTTTATCTTCCTTCCTAGCTGCTTGCTATTGGTCGATGAAAAGCACAACCTGAGTGGGAGAAATCATCCATTTAAGATTGAGAAAGAATTTCTTCTTTCAAATGATTATAATTACTTTATTTCATTTTATTTTATTTTATTTATTTAGAGATACAGCACAGAGTAGGCCCTTCTGGTCCTTCAAGCTGCACATTAGGGTATTAACCACTGAACTGAATTTACTTTATTACTTACATCCATCATATACATGGCGGAGTAAAAATCTTTACATTACATCTCTGTCTAAATGTGCAATGTGCAATTTATAGTAATTTATAATAAACATTATAACAAACAGAATAGTCAATATAACATAGAAATAACAGTTGCGTCAGCATGGATTAATCAGTCTGATGGCCTGGTGGAAGAAGCTGTCCTGGAGCCTGTTCGTCCTGGCTTTTATGCTGTGTAACCATTTCCCAGGTGGTAGCAGCTGGAACAGTTTGTAGTTGGGGTGACTCAGGTCCCCAGTGATCCTTCGGGCCCTTTTTACACATCTGTCTTTGTAAATGTCCTGAATAGTGGAAAGTTCACATCTACAGATGTGCTGGGCTGTCCGCACCACTCTTTGCAGAGTCCTGTAATTGAAGGAAGTACAGTTCCCATACCAGGCAGTGATGCAGCCAGTCAGGATGCTCTCAGTTGTGCCCTATAGAAAGTTCTTAGGATTTGGGGGCCCATACCAAACTTCTTCAGATGTCTGAGGTGAAAGAGGCACTGTTGTGCCTTTTTCACCACACAGCTGGTGTGTACAGACCACGTGAGAACCTTGGTGATGTTTATGCTGAGGAACTTAAAGCTGTTCACCCTCTCAACCCCAGATCCATTGATGCCTACAGGGGTTAGCCCATCTCCATTCCTCCAGTAGTCCACAACCAGCTCCTTTGGTTTTGCAACATTGAGGGAGAGGTTGTTTTCTTGACACTATACTTCTTCTCTTTAGACTCCCTGATTATTATTTGAGATTAGGCCAATCAGTGTAGAGTCGTTAGCAAATTTAATTAGCAGATTGAAGCTATAGGTGGCGACACAGTCATGGGTATATAGAGCGTAAAGGAGGGAGCTTAGTACACAGCCCTGAGGGGCACCTGTGTTGAGGGTCAGAGGGGTGGAGGTGAGGGAGCCCACTCTTACCACCTGCCAGTAATCTGACAACCTCAATTTAACCCTAACCTAATCATGTGACAATTCACAATGATCAATTAAGCTACCCAATATGTCTTTGGACTGTGGGAGGAAACCGGAATATGCAGTTTGTACTTCTAATTAATAAATAAAATAAATATTTGCAATTGTTCACCACCATGATCAGTGGATCCTGAGTCATTAAGTATTCAAGGCTGAAACAAGATGGATTTCTGGATGATAGTAAGACATATGAGCAGAATTAGGCCATTCAGCCCATCAAGACTACTCTGACATTCCATCATTATTATTCCTTTCAATCCTATTCTCCTGCCTTCCCCCCGTAACCTATGACACTAGTTAATTAAGAACCTTACAAGCTCTCCTTTAAATATACCCAATAACTTGGCCTCCACAACTGTTTGTGGCAATGAATTCCACAGATTCACCTCCCTCTAGCTAAAGAAATCCCCCCCCATCTCTGTTCTAAAGGGACATCCTATTCCGAGGCTGTGCCCTCTGGTCCCAGACTCCCCTCACTATAGGAACAATCCTCTCCACATTCATGCTTTCTAGGCTTTTCAATATTTAATAGGTTTCAAAGAGATATCCCTACGTTCTTCTAAATTCCACTGGGTACAGGCCCAGAGCCAACAAGTGAATACATACGTTAATGTTACCTGGATTGTGAGGATCAGGCAGGAAAGGCCAAGGCCTCACATTATCTCACTGAATGGTGGATCTGGCTCGAGTGTCTGTATGGCTTATTCCTTTTTACATTTTCCTTCTGCTGCCTATAATCACTGTGAGTTGGTATTATGAGACCAGAGCACTTTACAGCAATCTAGAAGATTCCTGACACCAGTGTACTAACTACCATTTTTACTGGTTAAATGCAGTTCAATCGCTGAATCGTTTGTTCAGTGTTAGAACCGTCAGGCTGCAATATCATTACAAACAATCTAAAATAACATAGTTGTATTTTAACTTAATATTAAATCTATATTTAATTCAACCATGTAGTAAAGATTACATCTACAAGACACCAAATTTACAGTCCTCTTGTCAAAAAAACCAATGGCTCAGGGATCCTGGATAATCTCACTGACCTATTGACCATGAAAATGTTAATTCAGTAGTTAATTAACTCATAAGACAGGTTCCATGAGACTCTCACGCTAAGGGGGAGAAAATAGATTACTCAGTACACATCTTGGATGGGCTTCTTTCGAATATATAACTCTTCCCTCTTCACAGTTACAACAAACTGTTGCCAGTCACAAGGGGATCAATATAAATTAAAAGTTGAATTAATCAATGTCAGCTTATTTTTAAACCATACTTAATTAGAGAGTGGAGCAGACTCAATGAGCCAAGTGGTTTCAATCTGCTCCTGTGTCTTATGGTCTTAGAAAAACAATCTAGATCAGGGTTCCCAACCAACCTTTTTTATACCATGGAACAATATAACAGCAAGGGTCCATTTACCCCAGGTTGGGAACCCCTGATCTAGGTTATTGGCACCTGCCAGGAAGATACAGCAATCAGTAAGAGCTGTGTTAATTTGGTCAATACAATGTTAGTAGGGTCAGGGAGAAACAAGAGACTTCAGATGCTAGAGTGTGAAGAAAAAAACAAACTACTGGAAGAACTCATTGGATAAAGCGGCATTGTGGAGGCAAAGGGATGTGCCGAGAGGATTTGGGTTGAGAACATGCACCAGTCCTGATGAAGTCTCTAACTGAAACATCAATCATCCTTTTGTCTCCACTGATGCTGTGTTCTTCTGTTCTTCTTGTTGCACTGGGAGAGTTGAAATTCAAAGTAATTTTATTACCAAAGTATGTATATGTTACCATATAATCCAAATGAGTCCTGATGAAGGATCTCAGCCTGAAACATCGACTTCTTCATTTCTTTCCATAACTTGCTGAGTTCTTCCAGCATTTTGTGTGTGTTACTGTGTGTAAACTATCTTGAAATTCATTTTCTTGCTGGCATTTATATGAAAATGAAGAAATACATAAACAAAGACAACTATACATAAACAAATATAAAATGACACATACACAACCAATGTGCAAAAGATGAAAAATTATACAAATATTAAAATAAATAACACTGAGAACATGAGTTGTAGAGTCCTTGAAAATGAGTATGTAGGCTGTGTAATCAGTTCAAAGACGTGGGTGAGTGAAGTTATCCACACTAGTTCTGAGCTTGATCTTCTGAGTAATAACTGTTCCTGAACCTGGTGGTGTGGGGCCTAAGGTTTCTGCACCTCCTGCTTGATGACAGTAGCAAGAAGAAAGATTGGCCTGGATCCTCTTTATCCCTCTTTATGCATTATATCTCTGGGAACATACTTGAATATAATTTAGCACCTTTCTTAATGCCAGAATAAAAACCATTGGTGAGAAAAATCTACTTGAAGAAGAAAGCATAGTCCATACTCTCCATGATTGTGGAAAAAAAGAGCTTTATAGTTACTAGTATGAAATCCAATTTAGACTTAGTGATTCAACGTGAAACGGATTTGGACAATTCCAAACAAATTCTGAAATCAACACTAATTGGCAACTTTTGTTAAATGTTTAATGAAAAAATGTCAAAGATGTTTGAATGATGTTGTTCAGAGGCTGTTCAGATTGGGAAAAAAAAATTTTCTCTCCTTAAAATTGTCATTGCTTTATTCTGCATACAACCGTGATCTATAAATTCTTGCTGTTGGCAATGGATGGATGGAAAGGGTTAAGTTCCATTCTAAAACATCAATATCTCTCATGTTGATTGAAACAAAACAATCTGATTGAGTAGGACTTCCTTTCTTTTCACCATTACATAATCATTTTGCTATTTCAGAAATCAGAGCTTCAAAGTGATTTGAGAGTCTTAGTGCAGGATTCCCTAAAGGTTATAAGGAAGGCAAATGCAATGTTAGCATTCATTTCAAGAGGACTAGAATATAAGAGCAAGGATGTAATGCTGAGGCTTAATAAGGCATTAGTCAGATTGCACCTGGAGTCTTATGAACAGTTTTAGGCCCCATATCAAAGAAAGGATGTGCTGCCATCGGAAAGGGTCTAGAAAAGGTTCACGAGAATGATCTTGGGAATGAATGGGTTAAAGTATGAGGAGCAATTGAGGGCTCTGGGCCTGTACTCACTGGAGTTCGGAAGAATGAGGTGCGGGGATCGAGTTGAAACTATCGAAAATTGAAAGGCTGGGACAAAGTGGACATGGAGAGGATATTTCCAACAATGGTGGAGTCTACGACCAGAGGGCACAGCCTCCAAATACAATGACGTCCCCTTAAATCAGACATGAGGAGGAATTTCTTTAGCCAGAGTGTGGTGATCTGTGGAATTCATTGCCACAGACAACTGAGAAGACGAAGTTATTGGGCATATTTAAGGAGGAAGTTAATAGGTTCTTGATTACTAAGGGTGTCAAGGGTTATGAGAGGAGGGCTGGAGAATGGAGTTGAGAGGGGAAAGAAATCAACCATGATCAAATGGGGGTGGACATTCTGCACCTATATCTTATGGTCTAACTTTTTTTGTTATTTTTTCTGGGATTTTGAAATAAATGCAAATGTAAATAACACATTCTGGCCAAGTGATGCTTCTCTTAATTTTTCAGAGTAAGCAGTAGTGTGTAGCATTCTGATCTTTAGAATTGAAATTTCATAAAGACTGGTTGATTGTTAGTCCAGTGGCACATTTAACCTTTTAACTGCATTTCAAGATTGTAAGATTTGGATCTGAGTGATGTGGGTCTGCTTATGAAAACGGTGCTGTGCGGTGAGCACAAAGGGAGAGGTTGGGAAGTCATCCAAATTGTAATGTAACTAATCCCTGAGAGTCAACAGAACCATGTTTCAGCTCAATTTACAGAACATATTGTTTTGTGGAAGCTCCCTTGTGAGTTAATAGTCTAAGTATGGATCAGATGCAAATATCCAGTGCTACAAAGAAAGATTTTCACATGGATAGTTTGAGCTGATTAGTATGTTTTCTCAGTATAGACATACAGTGCTTTTTGAGTTCTACATTTTTGACTCTATTTTAGATGCAGTATTTTTATAAACATGGGCTGTGCTGATGAATTCTAATGATCTAGCTTCAAAGATTCAAAATACATTTATTATCAAAGAATACATAAATTATACAACCTTGAGATTTGTTTGCTTACCGGCAGCCACAAAGCAGGAACCCAAAAGAACGCAATTAAAGGTAAAAATGAAAGACCAGCACCTGGTGCACAAGAGAAAGAGGTAAAAGACACAACTCATGCAAGTAATTAAAACGGACAGCAACATTTCGTACCAAATTGAGCCCTCAGATCCGAACGCTGGAACAGCCCAGAGTAGGCCCAAAGCCTTGCTCATCAGTTCATCATATTAGTGGGCACAGAGCCCCAGCACCGTGGAGAAAGGAGTGACCATCGTGGAGAACAAGTGAAATCAGCTCTCACTTCAGATCCTGACACCTTACCGTTTCATGATTTCATAACTTATCTTAAAGTAGAATAAGTTTGGTAAAATATAAACATTCCAAGATTTTGTTTTTTATGAGCAGTAGAAGGAAGTTCTCAACCAATAAATTATGCAATTTCTGCAATTCAAATTTTTAAAAAATCACTTGCATTATTCTATTTTGGGTGTGTACTTTCAGGAAAAAAGTCACTCAGTGGCCACTTGATTGAGTACCTCTTGTACCTAATAAAGTAGCCACTGAGTGTATGTTTGTGGCCTTCTGCTGCCCATCCACTTCAAGGTTTGACAGGTTTTGCATTCAGCAATGCTCTTCTGCACACCACCGTTGTAATGTGTGGTTATTTGAGTTACTGTCGCCTTCCTGTCAGCTTGAACAAGTCTGGCCATTCTCCTCTGACCTCTCTCTCACTAACAAGGTGTTTCCGCCCAGAGAACAGCCACTCCCTGGATGGTCTTTTGTTTTCTGCACCGTTCTCTGTAAACTGATACTCAAACCATCTTGTCTAGCACCAATCATTCCACAGTCATTCACTTAGATCACATTTCTTCCCCCTTCTGATGTTTGGTCAGAACAACTGAACCTCTTAACCCTGTCTGCATGCTCTTATGCATTGTGTGGCTGCAACATGATTGGCCAATTAGATATTTGCATTAACGAGCAGGTGTATAAACTTACCTAATAAAGTGGCCACTGAGTGTATATTATACTGTACATGAATAGATTTAAAGAAAATAATGTATGTTCATGAAATACCACTGTTTTCATATTTCTCAATGTCTAATACATGACTTTCAGTTGCCCCATGGAAAACACTCAATGCTCAGACTAACATTACTACAAAAAAAAGTCTGCAGATGCTGGAAATCCAAGCAACACACACAAAATGCTGGAGGAACACAGCAGACCAGGCAGCATTTATGGAAAAGAGCACAGTCGATGTTTCGGGCCAACACCCTTCAACAGATCTAACATTATTAACTGTTTTTGCGAAGTTCAAAAAATACAGTATAAAACAAATTATTCATCATGACTGTTGTCTTGGATGCAATTAATTGTGCCTATTTGATCATCCCTACATCTACTCAGAATAATATCCACTGTAACAAGAAACGTTTCACTTTATCAATGCCATAACGTGCATGGCTGGAAATATCGTTGTGTGATAACATAACTTGCTAATACTTATCTATTATGAACAAATTAGAAACTTTAGAGGCTGTCGGGAGTGAAAAAATTTTAAATGATCACATTCATCTGTACATTTTCACTTAATCCTTTTCCTTTGGTGCAATCTAAAAGTCCAAAATCAATACTGCAATGCGAACAGAAGAATGTACAACTGTGAGGAAGAATTAACAAAAGCGTTCAAATATTTAAATATAAATGAGGCTAGTGAAGTATGATTCATTTCAATTCTTAAAATGCTTAAATGGTTTTTTTTTAATCTGTCCGAATAAAATGGAGATAGACAGTGGAGAAATTATATAAAACTGTACTGTACTGTATATCAGTACAGCACAGGAACAGGCCCTTCGGCCCATACTGTTGTGCCTAACCAATTCAATTAGTCATCAAGGATGTGTTGGGAGAGAAAGAGAAATTCAGTTAAGTATATGATGAGAAATTGCTAACTAAAAGAAAAGGACTAGATGGATATGCTGATAAAGTGAAAGACGGTTGGGAGAAGCCTCACTAGCTGTATAAACTCTGCTGTTGACCAGTTGAACCAGTTGTTTTCTGCATTAAATTCCAAATAATTTATCTCCATAAAAAGCACATACTGATCTGCATGTCTAACTACAATCAACTTAATTAACAGAGCCATTAAGTAGTGATGGTAGGAATAATTTTATGACTGAGGTCGCAAGTTAATTCATAAAGATGTACAGCATGGCACAGGCCTTTAAACCCACACACTGACCAGTGGACATCCATCCACACTAATTTCATCTCCCAGCTCCTGGCCCATGCCCTTCAATGCCAAAACAATTAAAATGCTCATGTGATGGCTTCTTAAATAAATAGCAGCAGCAACCCTGCTTCAATTGCTTTTTTTAGAAGTGCGCGCAAGGTTCTCACCACTCCCTTGGAAGAAAAACGGACCTCCTCAAATGCCCTATGAATCTCCTCCACCCCATCCTAAATCTATGCTATGGTGAAAAGTTTCCAGCAGTCTACTGTTCCTATACCAACCTCAGTCATGACCTTACTTAACTTCCTCCGCTGCATCATGGTCCGGGACAGCAGTTCAAATGTGCATGAACACAAGAGGCTGTGGAGAGTGAAGGACACTCCCAATACATCAGGGACACATCCCTCCCCACCACTGGTAGTATCTGCAGGAGGTGCTATCTCAAGTAGGCAACATCCATTGTCACCACCATCTGGGTTATGCTATCTTTTTTGCAACTGCCATTGGGCAGGAGGTTCCACACCACCAGGCTGAAGAACAGCAATTTGCCTTCAATCAATTGGTTCTTGAACAAACTGGCAAAGCCCTAATCACCACAACTTAGCGACAGTACAGTCACTTAGATCATATTGCACTTTGTTTTTTATTGTTTTAATTTTGTTCTTCCTTGTAAAAATTGTGTATAATTTATGTCTGTTTTCTTGTGAAAACTGTTTGCATGATGCTATACACTTGTGACTTTGTTGCAAGTAAGTTTTTCATTGCACCTATGTACTAGGGCATATGACAACTTTTGACTTTGTGGGAAGAACAGATGAGTGTACCTTCTGAAACTGAGTATTTCCAAAATCCTACATTATATCTCGGCCCAAAATGTCAACAGTGCTTCTCCCTATAGATGCTGCCTGGCCTGCTGTGTTCCACCAGTATTTTGTGTGTGTTGTTGTTTGAATTTCCAGCATCTGCAGATTTCCTCGTGATTGCTCATTATATATTTCTCTCCATTCTGAGTTGGAGGTTCCCAATGGTAATATTATCAATGTTATCAATGCAGCAGCAGTGGCCATTCCACTTAATTACTGACTTAATGCCATTACATTGTTGGTGTTTAGGGCAGCAACAAAGGTTTTCCATCTCTCTCTGTCCATACCGTTGTACACAGATAAAGAAGGATTCTTCATTGCTGGTTCCGTAGCAATTTTTTTAATGAACAGTCATGGTCGTTAGCCCTGAATTGAACTTCTGAACCTGGAGGACAGGTGACTGGTAGACCACTGGCCTCTACCCTTTCACCTGTTTGGCATGGTGACCCTACTAAGAGCCTAAGGCTCTAGCCAGCAAAGCTCTCCAGGTCATTGAGGCAAGCAAGCCCTACGACAAGGTTGTGGTCCTCTTGGAGGAATTCCATTTAATGACGACATCAAATTCTATATCCCATTGGTGAATAGAAAACAATGAGAATTTTCAATACAGCATTATTTTTAGCTCCAATGTTCCCAAAATCAATTCAACTTTTCTAACAATAATATTCTTCTTTCAAAAATCGGGAGATAAATAGCATAGTTTTCCAGAAATCAGTTACTTCTGTTGCAACAGGCAGACATGCCACCAAGGAGCTCAGTCACATGATTCTCCTTCCATTAATTATATGCCGTTTTCTTCTGGGAACGTAAAACACAGAATCAGTACTCTGCTCATGCAGTGGACAAAATAACTCAATTTGTTATCACAAAGTAAGTTTGATATCCTGTTCTTGCTTGTTCTCTTTACTGCTTGTAAACATTGCATCAAATGTTACCAACCCTTTAATCCAAAAATCTCAAGACCTTTTAATTATTGGAATTGCACAAAATACTTTGTTCTATTTCCTCTGTCAAATCTTACATTTTCTGCCACTTTCCCTGCAATTGTGTGCTTCCATCTTATTTCAATAATAGATAATATTCATTAATTTCCATAATTCACATTTCACTATCTAGTGCCTTTTTTGTGTAACCATAAGATCGCAAGGCATAGGAGAAAAAATATGCCATTTGGCCCATCAAGTCTGCTCCACCATTCCATCATGGCCAGTTTATTATCCCTCTCAATCCCATTCTACTGCCTTCTCCCCATAACTTTTGACACCCTGATCTTATCAACCTCTACCTTAAATGACTAGGCCTGCACAGCCATCTGTTCACAGATTCACTACCCCTGGTAAAGAAATTTTTCCTCATCTCTGTTCTAAATGGACATACATCTATTCTGAGCCTGTCCCGCTTGGTCCTTGACTAGCCCACTAAACAAAACATCCTCACCACATCCACTTTATCCAAACCTTTCAATGTTCAATAGGTTGCAATGAGATTCCCTTCATCCTTCTGAACTCCAATGAGTACAGGCCCTGAGCTATCAAATGCTCCTCAAATGCTAACTCTTTTATTCTGGGATCATTCTCTGGACTCTCTCTAATGTCAGCACATCTTTTCTCAGTTAAGGGGCCCAAAACAATACTCCAAGTGTGGTCTGGTCAATTCCTTATAAAGCCTCAACATTACATTTATGTTTTTATATTGTAGTGCTCTGGAAGTGAATGCTAACATTGCATTAGCCTTCCTTACCACCTGCAAGTTATTCTTTAGTGAATCCTGTATGAGGAGGGCTCCCAAATTTCTCCGCATCTCAGATTTTTGCATTTGCAAAACAGTCCACGCCTTATTCCTTCTACCAAAATGAATGACCATACACTTCCCTACATTATATTCCATATGCCACTTCTTTGCCCATTCTCCCAATCTGACCAAGTCCTTCTGCAAACATCTTGCTTCCTTAACACTATCTGCCCTCCACCTATCTTTATATCGTCCCCAAACTTGACCACAAAGCAATCAATTCCTTCATCCTTCAAATCACTTATATATAATGTGAAAAGAAACAGTCCCAACACTGACTCCTGTAGCACACCATTAGTCACTGGCAGCCAACCAGAAAAAGCCCCTTTTACTCCCACTCTTAGCTTGCTGACAGTCAGCTAATCTTCTATCCATGTTAGTACCTTTCCTACAATACCTCTTACCTTGTTAAGCATCCTTGTGTGCAGCATCTTATAAAAGATCTTCTGAAGATCCAAATAAATAACATCCACTGACTCTCCTTTGTCTATCCCGCCTGTTATTTCTTCAAATAATTCCAACAGATTTGTCAGACAAGATTTCCCCTTTAGAAAACCATGCTGACTTTGGCCTATTTTATCATGTGCCTCCAAGTCCCCTAAAACCTCATCATAACCATAAACTGCTGCGTGGGTTTTGCGTGTAGATGCTCTTGTAGTTACAGTTAGCAGAATGCTATAGCTTTGGAGTTCAATTGAAAAAAAAAAGTACCTTTTTCAGTTTGATTCTTAAACTTGGCACAATCTTTCCGAATTTGTGAAGCACCCCACTTCAGAGTTTCAACATAGAACAGGCAAGCTCCTAACATGAGAAAATCTGCAGATTCTGGAGATCTAAGCAACACACACAAATACTGGAGGAACTCAGCAGGTCAGGCAAATTCCTAGTTGAGATTGTAGTACGATAATGTCATGATATTTTTGTGCATTATGCAAAGGAACTTGATCTAAAACTCATTCATTAAATACAATCAGCTCCTTTGTGTGCAGGTCACAGAGGTTAACAAATTTGTTCTAGTCTCTATGCATAAGAACATACATTCATGAGAACCAACAGTTATATGCAAATAGTGTGCATACACAGTTTGAAGTCCCATTCACAAAATTTAGTTATGCATTTGAAGTCTGCTAGTGACACAGCCATTCACAGTGAAGCAGGTCTTAACAATACAACTGAGGACTCTGCTGCATCACTTAAAGGGGCATATTTTACCCAATCTATGGCAATTTAATTCCAGACACCAATCTTCTCTGAGATAGACACTGTTTTATGAAGTGTTATTGTTCAATAGTCACTGTTACTACACTACCACTCAGGCCTCCCCACAGTTTAAAAAGTTCACCATCCCAATATCAGATTACATGTCACTGATCTAACCTGGCCATTTTACCACCCCAACTGCAGGTGAATACCATCCTGCTATTTTTATAGCACCAACTTTTGGTCACCTTTCCCCACTGTAGAGAGAGTTAAGTGCACCAAGTTCCTGGGAATTCACATCACGGATGACGTCACCTGGCTGCTTAATATAAACGCCTTGAAAAAGAAGGCATAGGAGCAGCTTCATTTCCTAAGGAAATTGAAGCAAGTGAGCCCCCACCCCCACATCTTTACTGCATTTTACAGGAGCACCATTGTGAGTGTCCTGACCAGCTGCATCTCCATCTGGTATGGGAGCAGCCAAGCATCGGACCAAAAGTCCCTACAAAGGACTATGAGAATTGCCAGGAGGATCATAGGGGTCTCCCTACCATCCATCAGGGACACTTATCGGAGGCACTATGTACACAGGGCCCTTAGTATTATCAAGGATCCCTCCCATCCATCCAGCATAAAAATAAGTATGATCAGGGTGGGAAAGTTTCTTCCCTCAAGCCAATAGGCTTCTGAACTCCCTGCCACATCACATTGGTTAATCTGCTCTGTACCGTACAATATTTAATTTATATGCTTCACTTTGTTTATTTATGGGTAATTCATCTGTAGATTTTATTCTTAGTTTCCCAAGTTATTGTGTGTAATACATGTGTTATGTGTACTACTGGTGCTTTACACCCTGGTCTGGAGAAATGTTGTCCCATTTGATAGTATACATGTATATAGTTAATGACAATGAACTTGACTTGACTTGATGGCCACACTTTCAACATCTGCAATGGTCCTAAACTGTAGGGAATGTTAAGCTGTGAAAGACCCATCTACGTGTGTGATTCCTTGAGTCATATGCATAAAGATTAAAGATCTCCTTTAAGATTAAATATATTTGTCACACGTACATTGAGATATACAATAAAATGCATCATTTGCATCAAATCAAATCAATGAAGATTACACTGGACAAATGTCGCCATGCTTCCGGCGGTGACATAACACGCCATAATTCACTAACCATAACCGTACACCTTTGATTGTGGGAGGAAACCAGAGCACCCAGAGGAAACCCACACAGTCATAGGGAGAATGTACAAACTCCTTACAGACAGCAGTGGGAATTGGATCCCTGTTCGTACAGCTAGTACTGTAAAAGCATTCTGCTAACTGTTGCTACAAGAGCGTTTACACACAAAATATACTCAGCAGTTTAGCACATACACTCAGTGGCCACCTTATTAGGTACACCTGCTCATTAGTGCAAATATTTAATCAGTCAATCATGTGGCAGCAGATCAAGGTAGAGAAACATGTGGACAGGTTCAGTTATTGTTCAGACCAAGCATGATAATGGGTAAGAAATGTGATCTCAGTGTCTTTGATTGTGGAATGATTTTTGATGCCAGTTGGGGAGGTTTGAATAACTCAGAAACCACTGATTTCCTGGGATTTTCATGCACAATAGCCTTTAAAATTTACACAGAAGGTGCAAAAAACTAAAAAGAATCCAGTTCTTTGTGAAAAATGCCTTATTGTTGAGAGAGGTCAGGAGAATGGGTGAACTGGTTCAAGTTGACAGGAAGGCATCAGATGTACCTAATAAAATGGCCATTGAATGTATGTATTTCATGATGCTAAAGAATTTCTAAACTTGTAGCTTTTTTCAAAGACAAAATTCATCCAGTAAAACTTTACAGTAAACTTATACAGTCAATAAATCAGAAATTATGTGCCTAAGTAAAGGATCAATTTAACAACTAAAGCAGGAGGCAAATAAATAGGAAATGCTTCTTGAATAGGAAGATGGCAACAGAATGCAATGAGTGATGTACCACATTGACATTTTCTGTTCACAGTTATCTGCAAACAAAGCAGAGCATGTTATCCAATATTAAATCAATAGGAGAAAATATTGTGTGTGCAGGTAGTGAATAGAAAGATTTATTATTTATGATTTTTGGACTGGTAACTTAGAAAGGCTTAGATATCTGAATTTTAATTATTGATATAGAGAGTAGAAGAAGCAACAATAAATATATTTAAGTCCCTATTTAGCAAAGTATTGCTTGGCTATAAGATTGGATGTATTTCTCTACTCCAAGCTAAAGTACTGAAAGAAATCCATAATGATGTAGTATTCATTTATATTGGACCAAAAGGATAATGCAATGTCTCAACTAATCAGACACTTTCAACTGCAGCCATTAAAGAGATGATCACAGGACTCGGGGAGAGTGTAATGCAAAATTATAACGTTTGATAATCCAAACTGTGGCGTTACATCATCCTCTTTTATCCAAAGGTGACTCACTGACGCATTGTTGGTAAATTATAACACTGAAATTTGTAAAATCAATTATTGATAGTTTATATTAATAAAAGGGACTATTTAAAGGGGGTTAACCAATGATGTTTCATTTCAATGACACAATGACAGATGGCCAAAAGCTTGTTCTGGGACATACAAATCTTGAGGGAGGCTATGGAGATTGACAGACAGAAAGAACAGATGGATAGTTTTAGTACGGGTTCCAGACTTTAGAGCCTATGTTGCTATTATGGATTATAAAAAGCAAGCAAAAGAAAGAACATTTGAAAAAATTATTTAATAGCTGTTGGCGTCACAAAGTCTACACTTCTGCTCAATGCAAATTGCCTTTGAGAATGTTGCAGTGAGCCATCTTGAATTGCAGCAGTCAGTCTTGTGAAGTCCACATTGGCAAATAGCCTTGAGTCTTTAAAGAAACAGTTACATTTTCAAATGTGCCGATCCTAGAAATCCTGTATTGTATAAGAAACAGAAAAAAGTAGATGTGATGAAAGGTCAAACATCATCTGAGGGTACAGATGGAAGAAAGTTGATCTCTCAGACCAATGACCTTCTATCAAAACTAGTAAAGGTTAGAAATGAAACAAATTTTGAATTGCAAATGGTGAGTAGCAGAAAGAATAAAAAGCAGGGCCTGTGTCAGGATGGAAAAGGAGAATAACACAAGTGATGTGTGAATGAAGCTTGTTCTAGTTCAAGGGAAAGCATCTAATCCTTTGATCAGGCACATTATACAACCCTCCAATTTCAATATTTTTTCTCTGTTTCTAATGACCATCAGTTTTTTTTCTCCCTCACTCCTGGTAATTACAGATAATTTCCCTGATGTCTATCACATTTAATTCTATCCCCTTTTCTTCTCCAGTATAAAGCTGTTTTATTTTTTTTTTAACTTTTCCCAGTATTCAAAAAAGGTAATCATTTTGAAGGGTTAAGCCTTCTTTCCCCCCTGATACTGCCTGATCTGTTCCTGTGCTTCCAAATCACGGTAATGTGCAATTTGCTATTTGCATGTTGCTTTTGAATGTTTGCATTTTGCAATTGCTTTTGTTCTTCTGAGCCAATAATGGGTTTAGGACATATCATCGAAGAAGCCTAACTAACTTGTTATAGTGTTTTTTGTGCGTTACACCAACAATCCCTTATTGCTTGAGGGAGAAGATGGAAGACTAAATGTCATTCAAGTGTGGCTGGTTCTTTTTCCCTGGAAGGCCTCTCCTGAGAATTATTGGAGCTGCACACATCCAGGCAAGTGAAGGATATTTCTTCAAACTTTTGGAATGTGTGTGTAGGAATGGGAAATGTTTTGAGTCAGGAACAATCATTCATTGTGTACCAAGGCTTTAGGATAATTTGACTTTAAGGTCAAATACTATACTCCTCACTTTGGAATTTTGCTAATTTGTCTGTTCAATTCCCACCACTGTCTGTGAGGAGTTTGTACATTCTGCCCATAGCTGCATAGTTGCTCCAGTTACCCCCACTTGTTCCAAAATGTACAGGTTAGGGCTAGTAAGTTGTGGACATACTATGTTGGCCCCAGAAGCATGACAACACTTATGGGATTCCCCCGGCAAAATCTGCTTGTGTGATTTGACACCAACAATGCATTTCACTGTACTGTGATGTACATGTGATTAAAAAGCTAAACATGAACGAGTTGAATGTCCTAAATTTATGTTCCAAATACAAGACTATGGAGAGATTGAATGGAGGTCTACATAAGTAATCTTGGAAAAGTGTTTCTATCTTGAATAAACAGCAGTAGACAGAGTAAAATTTTTTAATTTAATGTAGCATATAAGTAACCCAATCTGGTGGGCGAGAAACAGCTTCAGAGAAAAAAAAAGGATCATTTAACAGCTTCCAGTGGAGCTAGACTATTATCTATTGCGGATAGGTGGAAATGAAGATACTTCCTTTTCTCAGTCTAGTATATCAAACCTCTCATCTGATAGTTTAAGCACACTGCAGGTTCACTGGAAAGAGTATCAGGGGCTAAAGGGTTAAACTATGAGGAACATTTACATAAACTTTGTATTCCTACAACAAAACCAGTAAAAATGCCTGAGGTACTCAACAGGTCAGAGACTCACCACATAGATGCAGCCTGACCTGCTGAGAATTTCTAGCATTTTCTGGTTTTGCTTTAGATTGTATCTCTTTTGACTTTCATTGTTTGTATTCTCTTGAATACCCTGTTCTGCTTTTCTTTATATTCCCATCATCTTTTCTATTTCTTTCTATGTCTCAATTTTCTCTTTTCTGACATTTTGAGTTGCAATATCTTACTTTTTTTGCAAAATCATTATTTTATTGCATAATATTAAAAGTATTATGAGGAATCGGAGGTGGAGAAATATGGCATAGCTACAAAAGCAGGACAGAAGGCTTCAGTAATTTTAACACAAAAATACAACTGCAGATGCTGTGGATCAAAGAATACGTACAGCGAATTCTTCCAGCGTTGTGTACGTAATCAGTAATTTTAAAGCTGACGGGTGTGGCAGGTCACAATTGAAGTGTTCCGATAGTAATTTTTATTTGTACCTCAAACTTAGAACTTTTAATCAGTTTAAAAATGCAGAAGTCAGAATGAAAAGCAGTAGACACATCATGGTTAAACTAACACTCAAAATGCAATGTGTCTGGTACATCACTTTTGACATTAATGAGTTGGCTTTTTTCCTGTTTGCCTTGGCAGTAATGCATCTAAACAATCCTATGAGTGACATGGTTTTTTTCTTGGTTGAGGTGAAGGCCAATTATAAAGACACTCTCCTTGGGTCCTGATAGTATCACAAATTTAAGTTAAACTAGCCAATAAACTAGAATCCTCCCTAACTGGAATGGCTGAGAAAGATATTGTGTGTTGCATTTATAAAACAAACTGGAAGAGCAATTTTAGCATAGGAAACAATCAGCAGGGACAGGATTAAGCTACTCAGACGCTTGAACCTGCTCTGCCATTCAGAAGGATCCGGACTGATCAGGCATTCCTCAAATCCATTTTCCTGCCTTTTCCCCATTTTCCCTCATTACCTTACAGACTTCAAATATCCTTATATCATCCTTGCGAAATAAACAAGGACTCCACCCACACCTCTCTGTGACAAATAGTTACAGAGCCTCATTACCTTCAGAATAACTTCTTTCTCATCATAGTCTTAAATGCAGGCACCATCTCCCCACATCCAGCACAATCCAAAAACTTCTGAGATCAGGCCATCTAGCCCTGGGTTCTTCCAGGGGAGGAAATATCCTCAGCAGTACTTTTCACCTTTTTGAATTTTAGATCCTTCAATAAGAGAGTCAGAGTCCTACATCACAGGAAAAGGCCTTTTGCCCCATCTAGTCTGTGATGAACTTATTTTTGCCCCATTGACACACACCTGGACCATAGCCCTCAATTCTTGAACTTATCATATCTTCCCTTAAATGTTGCAATCAAACCTGCATCCAACACTTATGCTGGCAACTCATTCCACATTTGCACCACCCTCAAGTTCCCTTTAAATATTCACTTTCATCTCTCATTCTTTTAAACTCCTAATAGTAGGGTCCAACCTGTTTAACCTTTCCTCTCAGGACAATCCTTTCTTTATGAGGATCATACCAGTGAGCCTTCTGTGAACTGCCTCTTATGAAATTATATTTTCTGTAAAACAGGGTGGAAAGAGGGGTGCTAAACTGTTCACAGACCCCTAAATGCAGTCTCAATACAGTAGTACTTTGTATAGTTGCAGGAAGACTTCATTACTTTTATACAACCCATTTGCAGTAACAGCCAGTATTCCACAAGCCTTCCATATTATTATTCCACATTAGGGTGCCGTGGTAGCATAGCTGTTAACGTACCACTGTTATAGTTTGGGATGTTGGGAGTTCAGAGGTCAATAGCAGTGCCACCTTTTGAGCAGCTTATACATTCTCCCTGTGACCACATGGGCTTCCTCCCAGGGTCAAAAGACATACTGGTTGGTAGGTTAATTGTAAATTGTCCTGAGATTCAGTTAATGTTAAAATAGATGGGTTGCTGGTAAGTGCGGCTAGTCTGTTTCATGATCTTTAAATAATCTGCTGCACTTTGTGCTACATTTCTCTGTTTCATGCACAAAGCACCCCAAATTGTGCTGTGATCTCCATGTAAATATCATTCCTCTTCTTCGTTTCAACTTAAACAACTTCATGTTCCCTACATTATAGCTTATTTGCCAACTTTTTGACCACTCACCTCTCCATAAACTGCATCCTTTTTGTTACCTGCCTTCCCACCTACTTCTGTGTTCATAAATTTGGCTACAGTACATTTGCTCACTTTCCCCAAGTTGTAAACAGTTAACACAGACTGAACACTGTGGTCACAAGATGCCAATCTGAAAATGACCCTCTTATCTCTGTTCACTGTTTCCTACTTGTTAATCAAACAATGTTAAATTGTTATCTCCAATACTTGTTCTTAATGTGTGACATAATATTCTGTGAGTGACCATGTCAAGTACCTTCTGAAAATACAAATATTAGTTCCTGTCTACAGGCGAGCGGGCAAAAAAGTGGCAGATGGAATACAACAAAATCCAACAAAGTTTGCAATTTTTTATTAAACATACAGCAAAGCACATTTGAGTGTTATGTAGCCCAGGGAACTTCAATGGAATGAGTGTTGTACCTGCTACCTTAACACCTAATGTTAAGTATCAGTTAATCAATTCTCTGTCATTTAAGAGCATAAAACATGGTAGCAGAATTAGGCCATTTGGCCCAGAGCCTTCTCTGACACTTGATCTTTGCTGATTCATTATTTCCTGTCATCCCCATTCTCCTGTCTTCTCCATGTAACGTTTGATACCTTTACTAATCAAGAATCTATCTACCTCAGCTTCAAATATATCCAATGATTTTGTCACTACTGCCCGACTTCCACAAATTGATCAACTTCTGGCTAAAGAAATTCCTCATGTTATTCTGAGGCTGTGCCCGCAGGTCCTAGACTCTCCCACTCCTGAAAACATTCCATCCATGCCCACTCTATCCAGACCTTTCCTCTCTTTCTCTTTTATGCTGTGAACCCGAGTTTCCCAGTCTGCCGGTACATTCAGGAGCGCCCCATAACCCTCCAGTTCCTTGTTCCCACCCTCAATTTCACTTGGCCCTTTCCCTTCAGATTCTGAGGGGAGGGGGAAGCATTTTTCTAAATCAGTACATCTAGGATAAGACATTATACTAATCACAGCTCTCAAGGTTGTGCAAAAGATTAGGCTATCCTAGCTTGCATCTTCAAAACAAAACTAAATAAATAATCAAGTCAATGTAATTTTGCTTGGGGAAGTTTGCCTTACTGCATTACAACACTAGAGAGTTAACTAGAAAGCATTCCGATGTGTACTGAAAAATGGTATATCAATCCCTGGATATTTACGATGCACGGATGACCGTGCAGGCCTTATCTTTCTCCTGGCCTTCACCTCTTCCAGCACAGCTTCGACACACGACCCACTACAAGGAACTGCTGGCATGTTTCGCATAAACTAATGGCCCCACATGAATGTACCTGAAAATAATTAAGTATTGGAATTTGATTGCTTCTTTATCACTTCACGATAACTTTATGCAGATTCAGGCTTTCTCACAGAGGACACTGAGCAGCGCACACTTGTGACGTCCGTACTACATTCAAATAGGAGGCGGTTGATCCACTGTCCACCAATGGAAAATGTCCAACCATCTTCCCCTTCGCCAGTTTGACAGCCAATGGAAACAACGCATTCTGCAAAAGTTAGCCAATGGATACATCCATCCCTGTCCCTAGCCGACGAGTTTTATGATCTGGATTTGGATTGGTGGATAGGGGATTACGAGGATTTGAAGGGGGCGAATGGAGAGAAAGCGGCTGCCCGCGAAGAGCCAATGGGGAAGCGGCGGGGGCGGTGCCACGGGGGAGCCAATGGGAGCGAGGCGGGAGTCGGACACCGCCAAGATCGGTTGAGGATGAAAACAGTCGCGAGTCCCTGTGAGCGGCTTCATTTTGACTGGCGCGGCGCTGCGGCCCAGAGCCGAGCGGGAACAGGAGGTGGGGCGGGGGGAAAGGCAGGCCGGCCAGCCGCCAGAAACACAGGAACACGGAGATCCGGACACCCCCCAGCTCCTTCCCTGTACCAGCACCGCCGAAAACTGACAGAAAGACAGCCCCCGCCCCACCACAATGACAGTGTAATCGGGCCGAGTTGTTTTTAAATTCATCCCCCTGATGTGTGTGTGGAGCCACGGCGGTTAACTTCATTCCCCTCACCCTCTTCCCCGCCGACTCACTCTACTTGTTAATTGCTCTTATATTTATTTCTTTTAATTTATTTCTTATTTTTAATCCCCACCCATCGTCACCCCCGGAAAAAAAAACATTGACTATACGCCGCTGGTGGAGCCGACAGATTTTATGTATGAGAAGGTATCAACGCTTTACCTCGCTGTTAAAGCAATTGTGATCGGCTTAATCTAGGTTTGGACTAACCGCTTCTAAGTTTCCGATCTAGTTTTACCTTCAGGATCCCTGCAAAAGAGGAGTGACAATGACCGAAGTCTTTTTGTTGTATTTCCTTTCAATCATGAAATATGGGGAGGGGGGGGGGGTTGTCAGGGTCTAGAATTGTCTCATCTGAGGAAGCTCCTGGCCGTTTGCAGTTCACAAGCATTCAGTGTCGGTGTTGGATCCCACTGCTGATCTGGGTTGTTTACAGTAGGAGAACCCCTGGCTTCAGGCCTAGGCTGCAGATTTGAGACTTGGTTGGGAGGTCCAATGCATGGCCAGAGGAATTTTCCCCGGTGACTGGGGGGAGGGGGCGCGGGCGGAGGTGTGGGGGTGCTTGTGTGAATACAAACAATTATTTGAATGCTCGAATTCAGACCTGCTTTTTTAAACTTTGAAATGCCTTCAAATGCAATGCTACAGTAGGTATGAACAGCATCTGCGGGCGGGGGGGGGGGGTGCTAGTGAGGGAAAAGAAAAAAGAAAGGGGGGAAATTGCAGGTTATTTTTTTCTAAAACTTTTCAAAAATCGTTCGAACTTTGTTGGAAACGTGCAGTTTTTTAATTTAAATAACTGCTTGTGCAATAAGTATATTGAAGATAGAAGCTCTCGTAGGAGGTTGGGATTTCCCTCAAGCATGCCTGCAAAGTAAAAAAGTATACTATTTAAAGCTTCTTATTCTTTACTCGATAAGAACTCGATGGATATAATGTGTGGAAATTTACTCACCTTTAGCAGGAAGGAATCGTACGTTTTATTAAATGTGACAGTATTTGCATTTCATATTCATGGGCAGGTAGGCCATGAGGCCTGGCAGGCCTTTTTGCTGAGTGGTCTGATGAAAGCCAGTTCTTAATATTTTGGCTTCATGTATTCTCATTTGTTTTTATTAGTATTTATTTTGATTAATGTTGTTTCTTTCACAACCGGAAGATTTAAGTGCAGTATATAACTGATGGGAGCTTCAGTTGATTACGTTGTGCAGTTCACCCAGTTGCTTCTGGAGTACTAGGCCCCAGTAATCTTTTGCAGTAAATTCCAAGATAAGTTTTTGTTAGTATGAAGTGTCACGTTTGTTTTTCAATGACTGGTATTAGTGTTTGATAATGTTGCCTAAACATTAGCAATCTGCGAGTGAGAAAAATACAGTCTTTAGGGGTGCACTTCAACTTTATACATGACAAATCAAATCAGCAAGTTTAATCTTTGAAATGTTGTAATAAATGAAAATATGCTTAACTGCTTTTCTGATCCATTATAGAATTTGTATGTACAAGAACTTTACCTTAAAATTTATTTAATTCTCTCAATATTTTTAGGTGCTGTTTAGGTGGAATCTTGCTTGTTATAGCTTTGGCAACACAAGTATCCAAAATTCAGCAATAAAACCATCATCAACATGGCCAAAGATGTAAGTACATATTCTGATGTGTATGTAGTTTAATATATAGACTTTTAAAAATCAGCAAATACTTTGATTTTAGTCTAAAGACATCTTTAGCCTTATTTATACATGCAGTCAAACTGGATTTGTTTGTAATGCTACTGTGGTACAAGTTCCAAGACTTTATGTTCAGTACTTTTGAAGTATAGCAAATTTGATGCCAAAGGTGCAGGAATAGCGCAGTTGAGAGTAAATGAGCCAGCAGTTAATAATTGAAAAATACTAAAATTTTGACATTAAAATATCAAAAATTGCTGAGGATACTTGGATGTCAGTGTGCAGTCACAGTGATACTGCCACATCCTTAATAATCTAATTTGGGCTCGTGTACTATTCTATTAAAATTTATTTCTCTTTATTCCTTGATGTATTCCCAAGCTATTAAAATTCCAGGTTGTGTGGATGAATCTGTACTTTCTGCTCTTATAAGGCCTTTTCTCCTTGGAGTGACATAGGATGAGAGGTGACCCGATGGAAGTGTTTAAAATAATCAGAGGTATTGGTCGTGTGGATAGTCAGAGGCTTTTTCCCAGGGCTGAAATGGCTAACACAAGAGGACACAGTGAAGTAGGTACAGAGGAGATGTCAGGGGTAAGATTTTTATGCAGAGAGTGGTGAGTGTGTGAGATGAACTGCCGGCAGTGGTGGTGGAGGCAAATATGATAGGGTCTTTTAAGAGACTCCTGGATAGGTACATGGAGCTCAGAGAAATAGAGGGCTATGGGTAACCCTAGGTAATTTCTAAAGTAAGTACATGTTCGGCACAGCATTGTGGGCTGAAGGGCCTGTATTGTGCTGGAGGATTTCTATGTGTACTTCATGGTATTTCACCTTAATGCTTGTTTTTGGGCACCATGACCTGTTCATGCTAGCTGCTGAATTAAGTTTCTCACCTGGCCATTCAAAAGTCTGTCACATTGGTACATCTGGAGATATTTACAAGTCTGCAGGAGCATAGGCCAGCGACAACATTTTGCTGAAGTTCCTTCAAGTTTAAGGAACCAGGTATAGCTAATCTTTTTGGTGTGTTCTTCCTCCCCCAGAGATGAGGTCTTCGTTCCTTCTGTTGGTGGTTCTGTAGCTCTGGGTTTTGTGGGATGGGATTGCTAGCCCATGCCCAATCCCACCTCCTTTCACAGCCAGGCTTGACCCTGTCCTTGCTGGAGTTCAGATTGGGTAAGACAGCCTAGTTAATTCCCAAAGGACCTGTGAACCAGATGAGTTTTAGACAATCTAATTGTTTTTGTGGTTATCAGTACTAATTATATTCCATAAGCTCCATGTCACAATTTGAATTCTGGCCTCTGGGTTGCCAGCTTAGTAATCTAAACATTGCCCCACCATTTTAGAAAGCATACTGAAGACTGAGCTCTATGTTGTTGCATAGTAAACTTTGCGTTTATAGTTTTTAATTTTTTTTACAGTTAATTAGTTTGGTGTACAGAATTTTAAAGGGAAATGCTTTAATTTATTTCCATTCTGTGCAGCAAAGCTGTGTGATATTCTCCATACCTAGATCTTTTGGTTCACATCTCAGGGCAATGCAGCTTCAGAATTGGCTTGTTGTGGATAAAACTGGTAAATGACTAAGAGTGTTGAGAAGAGGGAGTTTGTAACTTGTGTTATTCTGTTACTAAGGGAGCAAGCAGCATCCTTTGTAAATAGGTTTGAAGGATCTGTGGTCTTGTTGCAACCTGATGCCAAGGTGAGGGAAGGCTTCAAATGGCTCAAAGATGGAGAGCATCAATTCTGTGTGATCTGCAACATAGGAAGAAAAAGCAAGAACTGCTCCTTGGAACAAGCAAATTGGTATTGACACCAAATTAAGAAAGGATGCATGTGTCTGAAGGGGTGGTTTTAGAAGAGCGCATTGTCATCAGCACTGGGTCAGAAGAGAGCAGTACTATTGAGATAGGCCGTAAATGGAACAGGAATAGCCTGATGACTCCTGTGCTATTCAATAGGATGATGGCTGATCTGAATAATAGCCTCAGCTCCCTTTTTTTGTCATTTTCATAAAACTTGATTCTTCTATCCAAGAAATCAAATTAGTGAAGCATATCAGTAGTGGGACTTTTAAGGAAGTGTACACACCTGAAAATGGGGAGACTAAAATGTTATGTAGCATTCCAGATGTCATCTTACTAGAGACCTCTGAGGTCTTGACAAGACTTCCCTGCTTTTGCATTCCATCTTGCAACAAATGTCTACAAAGAATTTGCTTTTTTGATTACTTGCTGTTACCTGCATGCTGGCTTGGCCAAGACCATTCTTTAATTTTTTTCCCAACATAATGGGCAACTGCACATTTTCTCATGTTTCCTTGATGTACAGCTCCACTGCTGTCTTTTTACCCATATAATGGGGGGGGGGGTGGATTTTATGCTACAAAACAGCAAATTTCACCTCCTATAAAATAATGATTGTAAACATTTTAACTTTCAAGCTGTCTCTATTCTTTTTGGATTCCATCCTTCTCACAGCTTTCTATATATCTGTTTTCCATGTACAAGCTTAGATGTAAAACATTTGGTCCTCTTGATACCCAACGCTGATCTCTGAAGTTACTGTTTGTAAACCTACAATAACTTGCTTGACATAACCTTATTTGTCATGCTTAACCTTATTATTCATGCTTAAAAATGGATTCATACTTACCCACCCCCCCAGCATGAACTATCTTGCACAGCAACCTTTAGGGTCAAGAGTAATACAAGATAGGAAGCAGGCGGTTCACTCCGAACTCATCCCTGCTGACCATAGCATCCTCCCTGCTAGTCCCTGTTGCCTTTGTTTGGCTCATAACTTAGCTCTTCTTCACTCCATGTAACTATGTTAGTACTTTAATGTATTATTTTGTAAAAAGCTTTTTAAACATCTGTATATAGAATTTCCAGGCTTTCTGTTTTTTGAATGAAGATTATATATTTGTAGTCTTCTACTGTAACTTGCCTAGAACCTAGGGAACTTTGAAATACTATAACCCAAACATGAATTATATCTTGACCTGAGCCCTTGTCTTTTAAAAGGTGTGACTGTGTAGTCCGGGGGATTCATCAGCCTTTGGTCTCATTTGGGCTAGAACCAGGGTCTTGGTTAAAAGATAAAATCAGATAGTCACCAGGTCTTTAAAGCAGTAAATTCTAAGGAGAAATAGTCATAGAAAAGTACAGCACATAAGCAGGAACTTTGACCTATCTAGTCTATGCCATACCATTTAGCTGTTACTACAATTAATCTGTACTGGGACCATAACTCTCTGTATCTCTACTATCCACGTACCTATTCTCTTAAGCATTAAAATTGATCTCATGCATCATATGTGCTGGCAGCCCATTACGCACTCTTGCGACTCTGAGTGAAGGAGTTTCCTTGCAAGTTCGCCTAAACTCTTAACCCATGACCTCTAGGTGTAGTCCCACCCAACCTCTGGAGAAAACCCTATCAATTTACCCTATCAATACCCTTCGTAATTTTGAATACCTATATCAAACCTTCTACATTCCAAGGAAGAAATTCCGAACCTAGTCCATCTTCCTTTAAAACTCAGGTCCTTCAGTCCTGGCTACATCCTTGTAAATTTTCTCTAAACTCTTTCAACCGTATTTACATCTTTCCTTTAGGCAGGTGACCAAACCTGCACTTCAAATTAGGCCTCACCAATGTTTTGTACAACTTCAGCATAACATTCAGACTCCTGTACTGAATACTTTGATTTATGAAGATCAATGTGCCAGAAGTTTTCAGAGACTATCTACCTGTGATGCCACTTACAATTAATTATGGACCTGTATTCCCAGATACCTTTGCTCTACAGCACTCCTCAGTACCCTACTGTTCACTGTGTAAGACCTATCCTGCTTGGTCCTACAGAAGTGCAACACAAAATTCCATCTGCCATTTTTCCAGCTGGTTCAGATCCTGCTGCAAGTTCTGATGGTCTTCCTCACTGTCTACTGCACCCACATTCCTGGTGTCATCTGCAAGTATGCTGATCCAGTTAACCATACTATCATACAGATCATTGCTGTAGAGGACAAACAACGGGCCCAGCACTGAACCCTATGGCACTTCACTAGTCACAGGCCTCCAGCCAAAAAGCCCGCTGGCTTCTCCCACAAAGCCAATGTCTAATCCAATTTACTACCTCATCTTGAATGCAGAGTGACTGAATATTCTTGACCAACCTGCCATGCCAGACCTTGTCAAATGCCTTACTCAAGTCCATGTAGACAGTGTTCACTGCCTTGCTTTCAACTTTCCAGGTAACTTCCTTGAAAAACTCTTAAGATTGGTTACACATGACCTACCATGTTGAAAGTAAAAGATAGTATTAATAATTTTAAAGGAAATGAAATGTGAATAGGTCATAGCTTTACATACCACAAATAAAGGGAAAATAAAAGATGTACAGTAATTAAACCAAGAGTAAATTTGCACAGGACAGATTAGACTGGAGGTAATTGTTCAATCTCTGAAAATTTCAAAGATGACCTAGTTATTACTGAGGTATTTGCAAGATTATCAATATTTCTTGTTATGAACTTTAAGGGAAAGATGGACATGGTACAGGGGAAGGGAATAACTTTGTAATTATCAGAGATTAAGGATAATATCTCTTCCATGATGCAACAAAACATGAGCAAGTAATGCAGAATATTTCAGACTTTAGCAGGTACTTGCTTGGTTCTGGTAGTGGTTGTAAAATGGTGGATGAATATGGGGTTGCTATATTGGGGGCTTTTGATATTTTTGAAAGATTGGGATAATGAAATATGTTGAATTATTGTTGTATATACAACATGGTTTTATGCAATTTATATCCTAAGTTTAGTAAAGATCCAAATTTAGTTAACAGCAAAAAGTGTTCTTAGAAGTTTTATAGCATCATTAATTCAATTTAGTGATCTAAAGGTGAGGTACAAAACAGTGATTATAAATTTGCGTTAGACTAACTTCCGTATGATGAAGTTGATCATTTACAGTTGCAAGATAAAGTTTGTGAACCCTTTGCAATTTGGTTTTCTGCATTAATTACTCAAAACATATGGTCTGATCTTCATCTAAGTCACAATAATTGGCAAACACGATCTGCCTAAACTAATAACAACCAAACAATTGTACTTTTCATGTCTTTATTGAACACATTGTTTAATCATTCACAGTCCAGGCTGCAAAATGTGTACCCTTGTATTTAATAATGGGTAAAGCCTCCTTTAGCAGCAATGACCTCCCAAAAAAATGTTTCTTGTAGCTGCTGATCGGGCTTGCTCAACAGTGAGGAGGAATTTTAGACCATTACTCCATACTAAGCTGTTTCAGTTCATCGATATTTCTGGTATACCTTGCATGAGCAGCCCTCTCCAGGTCATGCCACAGCATCTCAATTGGGTTAAGGTCTGGACTCTTGACTTGGCTATCCAAAGCACAGATTTTCTTTCTAAACCATTCTGTTATTGATTTACTCTTCTGTTTCAGATCCTTGTCTTGTTGCATCATTCAGCTTCTAGTAAACTTCAGGTGATGGACCACCACCCTGACATTCTCCTGTAAAATGTCTTGATACAATTTTGAATTCATTGTTCATTCAACAATTTCAAGCTATCCAGGCCCTGAGACCGCAAAGCAGACCCAAACCACAATGCTCCTTCCACCATGCTGTACAGTTGGAATAAGGTTTTGATATTGGTGTGCAGTGCCCTATTTCCACCAGACATAGCGGTGTGCATTTCTGCCAGAAAGTTTCAACTTTTGTCTCATCTGTCCACAGAACATTGTCCCAGAAGTGTTGTGGAACACCCAGTGGTCTTTTGCAAATCTGGGACATGCAGCAATGTGTGATTTTTGGAGAGCAGTGGTTACCTCCATCGTGGTCTTCCATGAACACCATTCTTGTTCAGTGCTTTTCTTATAATGGACACATAAGCAGAGATTTTTGCCAGGTCTTTTGCTGTTCCCCTTGGGGTCTTTTTCACCTACTTCAGCACTGCACATTGTGCTCTTGTGTGTTTTTTGCCAGATGCCCACTCCTGGAGAGAATAGCAACAGTGCTAAACTTTCTCCTTTTGTAGACAATTTCTCTTAACTGTGGACTGATGAACACTCAGGTCTTTAGAAATACTTTTATAGCCTTTTCCAGTTTCATGCATATCCACAGTTCTTCTAAGGTTTTCTGAAAGTTGTTTTGATTGAGGCATGGTGCATATACACAGATCTTTCTTGAAGGGCAGGCTCTGTCAGTAACCTGACCATGTGTCTTTTTTTAAATAGAGCAGGCCACCTCTACAACCCATACCTCCAATCTTATCTCACAGATTAGAGCACCTGACTCCAAACAGCTTTAGTAGAAGGCATTACCCCAGAGGTTCACATACTTTTTAGAACTTAGACTGTAATTGTTTGAATAGTGTACAGAGTACAATTGTTTGTGTGTTATTAGTTTAGATAGATTGTATTTGTCTATTAATGGATGATCAGAACTCATTTTGAGTAATTAATGCAGAAATCCAGGCAACTGCAAAGGTTCACAATTGTTTACTTGCATCTGTACACTAGGAAATCAGTGATCAGTGTAATGCACACAATGCTGGAGAAGCTCATCTAGCCTGCTGAGTTCCTCCACCATTTTGTGTGTATTGCACTGATCATTGGAAAAAAGTAAACAGTCAATATTTCAGGACAAAACCCTTCTTCAGGACTGAAAAAAGAGGTGAGAAGTCAGATTGAGATTGGGGGGGGGGGGATGTACAAGGTAGTAGGTGATAGGTGAAACAAGGAGGGGGGAAGGAGTGAATAAAGAGCTCGGAAGTCGATCAGTGAAAAAGATAAAGGGTTGGAGAAGGGGGAAATCTGATAAGAGACAACAGAAGCCCATGGAAGTAAAGAAAGGGGGGAGGAGCACCAGAAGGAGGTGATGGGCAGTTAAGGAGATATGGTGAAGGGGAGATGGGATTGCAGTTACCAAAAGTTTGAGAAATCAATGTTCATGCCATCAGGTTGGAGGTTACCCATACGGAATACAAGGTATTGCTCTTCCAGCTTGAGTGACAGTAGAGGAAGCCGTGGACTGATATGTGGGAATGGGAATTAGAATTGAAATGGGTGGCCACTGGGAGGTCCTGCTTTTTGTAGTGGGCAGAGCAAAGGTACTTGGCGAAGCAATCTCCTGATCTATGTCAGGTCTCACCAATTATACAAGAGGCCACACCGGGAGCACCAGATTGACCATAAGACCTAGGAGCAGAATTAGGCCATTCAGCCCATCGAATCTCCTCTGCCATTCCATCATGGCTGATCCCGGATCCCACTCAACCTCACACACCTGACTTCTCGCCATAGTCTTTGCCCTAGTACAGTAGATTACCTCAAAAGGCTCACGGGTGAAGTGTTGCCTCACCTGGAAGGACTGCTTGGGGCCCTGAATGGTCATGAGGAAGGAGATGGAGGGGCATGTGTGGCACTTGTTCTGTTTGCAAGGATAAATACCAGGAGGGAGATCAGTGGGGAGGGAGGCATGGGCAAGGAGTCGAATAGGGAGGGATTCCTGCAGAAATCAGAAAGTTGGGGGGGCACGGAGATGTTCTTGGTGGTGGGATCCTGTTGGAGTAGGCGGAAGTTATGGAGAATTATGTTCTGGGTGCAGAGGCTGGTAGTCTCTTGTTTGTAAAACAATAAATTATTTTAGTAAAACTATGGTATGTGGGCCTAGATTACAAGGGCGTTGTTTAGAGATAGCAAAGGTAATACAATTGCACAGTGTGTTAGTGAGGCTGCTCCTAGAATACCGTGTATAGCTTTGATCCCCTTGTTTAAGAAATGATATTCAAGCATTGGGGACAGAATAGAAGAAATTCACTCTGTTAATTCCAGGGGTGCGAGGATTGTTCAGCCTCAACTGATGAAAGAATTTTGGTGTGTTCTTCGGAGTTTAGAGAAATGAGGGAATGATGGTATTGAAACATGGGATTATAAGGAGCATGGCAGGGTAGATATTCAGATGTTTTCACTAATGGGAACGTCTTAAATGAAGAGACATAGAAGTTAAAATTCAGATGTGTCGGAATTTCTTCTGCCAGTTAATCTTTGGTGGGGGAGGTTGCAGGGGCTAGATCGCTCGGGTTTTTAAAGTAGATATGTTGAAATGAAGTCCACGGGAAATGTCACTGAAGGGTACTGGGGTCTGAGGCAGATCAGTTGTGATCATATTGAATGTTGGGGTAGTCTTCAAGGCGCAGGTCTTGTGCTCTTTATTTTCAGTAGATCAGTGTTGAATCAGTCAATATTCTAAGTTTCTACATACCACAAAATTTATAACTAATTGAAAAGAAAATGTGAATTCTAAAATAGTAGATGGATTTAAAAGCAGATTTGTAGAACAGTGTGGATGAATTACTAAATTACAGAAGTGTTATTGAATTTCAAACAGGAGAAATTGTGGCATTTGGACTTTAATGAGAACAAAGGTATCCATTTAGGATTTGGAAACAGTTGAAAACCTATATAGTGAAAGTACAGAAAGATCTTGAGATTTTTATGCACGGATTACACAGATCAGGATTTATTTAATTGAGTTGAGGTGGTTATAGGCTGATCAGTTTTCAAACTTCTAAGAAATGAAATGATAGGTAATTGACATTTTTTTAAAAATTGTTCTCTTTCCATGATATGATATGAGCATTGTTGGCAAGGCTAAGTTTTATTGTCTTCCCATAACTGCTGTTGAAGGCTTACTGCCATATTCTTGGACAATTTCAGTCCTTCTAGATAAGTGCTCCCATAATACATTTGGGTGAGAAGTTCCACAAATCATATCCAGTGATGATTTTGAAAGGATGGCAATATATTTTCAAGTCAAGTAATTGTTACCATGCAGGAGAAATTCAGTCATATAGGGGTAATCAGTCTGCCTTGGGCATGACCATTCTTTACTTTTAAAAACTTCGCGATTTCCCTTTTAAATGGTACAATAGAATATAATTCTTCCTAGTTCCTGACAGTGCATGAACATTGGATTTTCTGAAGCACCAGAGGGAGATGGAGAACAGGCAGACAACTAAATATGTCAGGGATGGGGTAAGAAGGAGAGGAGGGGCATTAACGGAAGTTAGAGAAGTCAATGTTCATGCCATCAGGTTGGAGGCTACCCAGCCAGTATATAAGGTGTTGTTCCTCCAACCTGAATGTGGATTCATTTTGACTGTAGAGGAGGCCATGGATAGACATATCAGAATGGGAATGGGACGTGGAATTAAAATGTGTGGCCACTGGGAGATCCTGCTTTCTCTGGCGGACCGAGCGTAGGTGTTCAGCAAAATGGTCTCCTAGTCTGCGTTGGGTCTTACCAATATATGAAAGGCCTGACCGGGAGCACCGGATGCAGTATACCACACCAGCCGACTCACAGGTGAAGTGTCGCCTCACCTTGAAGGACTGACTGGGGGTCCTGAATGGTGGTGAGGGAAGAAGTGTAAGGGCAGGTATAGCACTTGTTCAGCTTACAAGGATAAGTGCCAGGAGGGAGATCGGTGAGAAGGGATGGGGGGGGGGGAATGAGTGGACAAGGGAGTCGCGTACCGAGCGATTCCTGCGGAAAGCAGAATGGTGTGGGGGGGGGGAAGATGTGCTTGGTAGTAGGATCCCGTTGGGGGGGGGGAATGAGTGGACAAGGGAGTCGCGTAGCGAGCGATTCCTGCGGAAAGCAGAATGGTGTGGGGGGGGGGGGGGAAGATGTAATTTGGTAGTAGGATCCCGTTGGAGGTGGCGGAAGTTACGGAGAATTATACGTTGGACCTGGAGGCTGGTGGGGTGATAGGTGAGGACAAGGGGAACCCTATCCCAAGTGGGGTGGCGGGCGGATAGGGTGAGGGCAGATGTGCAGGAAATGGGAGAGATGCGTTTGAGAGCAGAGTTGAAGGTGGAGGAAGGGAAGCCCCTTTCTTTAAAAAAGGACGACATCTCCGTCATCCTGGAATGAAAAGCCTCATTCTGAGAGCAGATGTGGCGGAGACAGAGGAATTGTGAGAAGGGGATAGCATTTTTGCAAGAGACAGGGTGGAAAGAGGAATAGTCCAGGTAGTTGTGAGAGGCTTATAGTAGATATCAGTAGATAAACCGTCTCCAGAGATGGAGACAGAAAGATCAAGAAAGGGGAGGGAGGTGTCAGAAATGGACCAGGTAAATTTGAGGGCAGGGTGAAAGTTGGAAGCAAAGTTAATGAAGTCAACGAGCTCAGCATGTGTGCAGGAGGCAGCGCCAATGCAGTCGTCAATGTAGCGAAGGAAAAGAGGGGGACGGATACCCATACAGGCTTGGAACATGGACTGTTCCACAAAGCCAACAAAAAAGCGGGCATAACTGGGACCCATACAGGTGCCAATGGCTACACCCTTGGTTTGGAGGAAGTGGGAGGAGCCAAAGGAGAAATATTGAGAGTAAGAACTAATTCCGCTAGACGGAGAAGAGTGGTGGTGGGGGGGATTGTTTAGGTCTGGAATCCAAAAAGAAGCGAAGAGCTTCGAGACCGTCTGGGTGGGGGATGGAGGTATATAGGGACTGGACGTCCATGGTGAAAATAAGGCGGTGGGGGCCAGGGAACTTAAAATCATTGAAAAAGTTCAAAGCGTGAGAAGTGTCACGAACATAGGTGGGAAGAGATTAAACAAGGAGGGATAAGACAGTGTCATGGGGCAGGAGCAAGCTGAGATAATAGGTCTTGCTGGACAGGCAGGTTTGTGCATCTTGGGTAGGAGGTAGAAACGGGAAGTGCGGGGTGTGGGAACTATGAGGCTGGTGGCAGTGGATGGGAGATCCCCAGAGCTGATAAGGTTGGTGATGGTATAGGAGACAATGGCCTGGTGCTCCTTAGTGGGGTCATGATCAAGGGGTAAATAAGAGGAGGTATCAGAGAGTTGTCGCTGTGCCTCGGCCAGGTAGAGGTCAGTACGCCAGACAACAACAGCTCCCCCCTTATCAGCAGGTTTTATAGTGAGGTTGGGATTGGTGCGGAGAGCAAAGCGTTTGGAAGGAGTAAGGTTGGAATTGGAACAGGGTGTGGTGAAGTTGAGACGGTTGATGTCCCGTCGGCAATTAGCAATAAAGAGATCCAGAGCAGGCAGAAGACCAGAGCAGGGTGTCCATGAAGAGGAGGGTTGAAGACAGGAGAAGGGGTCATTGGTGGGGGTAGGGTAGGATAGGAGAGGAATGGGCTCCAGGACAGCTTCTTCCACCAGGCCATCAGACTGCTTAATTCTTGCTGATGCAACTGTATTTTTATGTTATATTGGCTATCCTGTTGTACATAATATTTATTATAAATTACTGTTATTGCACATTTGAACAGAGGCGTAGCATAAAGATCTTTACTCATGTATTTGAAGGATATGAGTAATGAAGTTGATTCAGTTCAATTAAGGAATGGTCAGGACTGGCTCCTAAGTGTTTCAGGGTATAGGTGCTATAGGCAGCATAGAGGTAGAGGAAAGAGGAGAGTGAATTGCATTCCTGATTGAGGAGGATCTCATAGCAGTAGTCTTAGATAAAATTACTGAAGGATTTCCTGTAAGCATTTATGGGTGGAGCTGAGAAATAAGAGGTGACACCTTGCTGAGATTGCACCTGGTAGTCAATGGGAATTAAAGATGCAAATATGCAGGGAAATTGCAGAAAATTACAAGGCGAATAGGCTTGTCATACATTGTAGGTGACTGCACCAAAGGCCCTGTTCATGTGCTATATTATTCTATATTCCATGTTATTTTAACCTTCCTAATATAAACTGGCCTGCTATAGATCTAGGAGCTTAGGTGGGGTAGAATTTGTATTTTCAGGCAAGTTTCCTTGGACAATACATAGAGGATCCTATTTGAAAGGGGAAGCTCAGTCTGCTCTTGGGTAACAGGGCAGGATGATGACAGATATCAGTGGGGGTGTACTTTGAGGCTCGTGACCAGAGTTCTATTAGTTTTAAATTACTTATGGAAAGGAACAGACCTGGTCAGTGTTATACTTTTTGTAATTGGGGCAAAGCAATTTTTGATGTTATTAGACAGGAACTGGCAGTTGATTAGAGCAGTAGTGTGCAAGCAAAGTGGGTGTTAGATACATGGGTTATGACCAAAGGAAGAATGGCTGGAGTTGCTTAGAACTTTAGTGCAAGGGTGTTTATTCGGTGCGTCAAAATCAGTGAAAATAGTGAAAAGTAAACTGCTAATATTTACAAGAAGGTAACTACCAGAAAACAATAATAGCTCTGTAATATTCTTGTCCAGTGTAAGCCCCTGGCAACCCCCATCCCTCTCCCCTACTGAGGGTGAATAGCTCCTTTTAGTTTAGGTATTACGACATATCATCTTTAATTACCAACAAAATATGATGCACCTTTCAATGTAGTTACAATCATATTGCTAAATAAACAGAAATATCTGAGTTAAATGCGGTATGTAAACAACATATACATATTTACATATCTCCATTGCTAAAGAAATGCAATATTCCACTGTGTATGGTAGGAAAGGTGCCATAAAGTCAACACAACCGTATCAGCTTGGTTTAAAACCCATAATGAGAATATACCAAGGAAGTCATTGAAATGCAACGGCAGCAGAATGACAAGGCAGTGTTTGTGTGTGAATGCACATGTGTGCATTTACCAACTTCTCCCTGTCACAGTGAGATATCAAGAATTTAAGATCTGAGTGTTCCTGTTAAAGTGAGGGGCAAAGCTGGTAGGAGTAGGGAGCCCAAGATGGTAACGGGTATTGAGATTCTGGTCAGAAAAACAAAGGCATGAGTCAGGTACAGGTGAATTCTGGGAGGGGTATAGAGAATGCCAGAATATACTCAAAAAGGAAATCAGACAGGCAAAAGGGGGCATAAAGGAGATTCCAAACACATTTTCTAAGTATATTAAGGGAAAAAGAATAACTAGAGAAAAGATAGGGTCAAAGTGGCCATCTTTGTGTGGAGCCCATGAGGTGGGTGAGGTACTCAATGAGTATTTCTCCTCTTGTCTTTGACCATGGATGACCACATGAAGACTTCAGAACTTGAGATAGTTAAGGGGAACATCTTGGGGATTGTCCACATCACAGCAGAAGTGGTACTGGACATCATAGTGTATGAAAGTAGATAAATGTGTAGGGCCTGATCAAATAATACCAAGAATGTTGTGGGAAGTTAGAAGAAATTATGGCAGCATTTGGATATATGGATTGTCATTAGTGATGGATGGAGTGCTGGAAGACTGGAGAGTGGCTAATGTCATGTCTTTATTTAAGCAGGGATGCAAACAAAAGCATAGGGAAAATTAGGCTGTATTTAAAATATGGTATTTACTTTTGGTCTCTGCCATAGAAAGATTCTATGATTGATAAGTTCGTGGCCTAGGTAGAAGGAGTCACTTTTAGAAAACCAAGCACATTTATTTTTCAACATAGTCCCCTTCTACATTTATATACAAATTTCCAGAAAAGTTGGGATATTTTCCAAAATGCAATAAAAACAAAAATCTGTGATATGTTAATTCACGTGAATCTTTATTTAACTGACAAAAGTACAAAGAAAAGATTTTCAGTAGTTTTACTGACCAACTTAATTGTATTTTGTAAATATACACAAATTTAGAATTTGATGGCTGCAACACACGCAACAAAAGTTGGGACAGAGGCATGTTTACCATTGTGTTACATCACCTTTCCTTTTAATAACACTTGTTAATCATTTTGGAACTGAGGATACTAATTGTAGTAGGTTTGCAATTGGAAATTTTGTCCATTCTTGCTTGATATAAGACTTTGCTGCTCCACAGACCGTGGTCTCCATTGTCTGATTCTCCTCTTCATGATGCGCCATACATTTTCAATAGGAGACAGATCTGGACCAGCAGCAGGCCAGTCAAGCACACGCACTCTATCTACAAAGCCACACTGTGGTAGCCCATGCAGAATGTGGTCTGGCATTGTCCTGCTGAAATAAGCATGGACGTCCTGGGAGGAGACATTGCCTTGATGGCAACATATGCCTCTCTAAAATCCTAATATATGCCTCAGAGTCAATGGTACCTTCACATACATGCAACTCACCCATGCCATGGGTACTGATGCACCCCCATACCATCACAGATGCTGGCTTTTGCACCTTTCGCTGATAACAATCAGTATGGTCGTTTTCATCTTTGGCACGGAGAACTCGACACCCGTTTTTTCCAAAAACTAGCTGAAATGTGGACTCATCTGACCACAGCACACGGTTCCACAGTCTTTCAGTCCATCTGAGATGAGCTCGGGTCCAGAGAACTCGCCGGCGTTTCTGCATAGAGTTGATGTATGGCTTCCTCGTTGCGTAATACAGTTTCAAGTTGCATTTCTGGATGCAGCGACGGACTGTGTTAAGTGACAATGGTTTTCCGAAGTACTCCCGAGCCCAGGTGGCTATAATTGTCACAGTAGCATGACGGTTTCTTAGGCAGTGCCGCCTGAGGGCTCGAAGATCACACGCATTCAGCAGTGGTTTCCGACCTTGCCCTTTACGCACTGAGATGTCTCTGAATTCTCTGAATCTTTTCACAATATTATGTACCGTAGATGTTGAAAGACCTAAATTCTCTGCAATCTTAAGTTGGGAAATGTTCCTTTTGAACTGACTAACAATTTTGTCATGAATTTTGGCACACAAGGGTGAGCCACGACCCATCCTTGCTTGCAAAGACTGAGCCTTTGATGGACACTACTTTTATACCCAGTCATGATACCTCACCTGCTACCAATTAGCCTGCTTAATGTGGAGTCTTCCAAACCGGTATTACTTCTTCTGTGCACTTTTCAATCTTATTTTAACTCTGTCTCAACTTTTGTTGAGTGTGTTGCAGCCATCAAATTCTAAATTTGTGTCTATTTACAAAATACAATTAAGTTCGTCAGTAAAACTATTGAAAATCTTTTCTTTGTACTTTTGTCAGTTAAATAAGGGTTCAGGTGAATTAACATATCACAGATTTTTGTTTTTATTGCATTTTGGAAAATATCCGAACTTTTCTGGGAATGGGGTTTGTACTTAGTCCAGCGGTCGTGGAGCATACAGATCCCTTCTTTGTAGAAGTCGGTGCTTTGGACCTCCAGAAGTGGTCCACAGCAGGGGTGGTTCATAAGTTCGTGGCCTAACGGAGAAGGAGACGAGTTATACAGCTCTGGTTACATACACGTGCAGTTCAACTCTTTGAGCGATTATGCAGAAAGTTTAAAGTTAATACTTACCTCCTTGTAGTGAACCTACAAAGGAAAATACTATCTTAGATCTAGTCCTGTGCAATGAGACAGGTAAGGTTAACGATCTTATAGTCAGGGATCCTCTTGTTCATAATATGATTGAATTTCGCATTCAGATGGAGGATGAAATAGTTAAATCTAAAACTAGTGTATTATGCTTGAACAAGGGAGATTACAACAGGATAAGGGAGGAGTTGACTAATGTGGACTAGGAGCACAGGCTATTTGGTAGGACAGTTGAGGAACAGTGGAATACTTTCAAAGAGATTTTTCACAGTGCTCAACAGAAGTATCTTCCAGTCAAATGTAAGATTAGTAAGTGTGGGGAAAGGCAGCCTTGGATAACTAAGGAAATAAAAGATAGTATCAAATTAAAAGCTCATATATAAAGTCGCAGAGTAGTAGAAGACTGGAGGGTTGAGGAAGCTTTAAAAAGCAACAGAGAACACCTAAACAAGAAATAAGGGAAGTAAGAAAATAAGTTGGCGCAAAGCATAAAAATAGATAGCAAAAGTTTTTATAAGTATATAAAGCAGAAGATGGTGGCTAAAGTCAACGTAGGTCCCTTGGAAAATGAGAAGAGGAAATTGATATTGGGTGATTAGGAAATGGCTGAGGCATTTAACAACTATTTTGTATCGGTCTTTACGGTCTCCAGTAAGAAAAATCAGGGATTACCTTGACACAGCCTCTGAACATAGGAAAGTAGTTCCTTCATTTTGCTCCATTCCATCAATAACATAGAACAGTGGGTCAGGAACAAGCTCTTTGGCCCATGATTCCTGTGCCAAACATGATACCAAATTAATCTAATACGCTCTGCCTGCACGTGATCCAGATTCCCCTGTTCCCTGCTGCTTATTCATGTGTGAAAACAAGTATTTCAGGTTGTATACTCTGTACATTCTCTGACAATAAACAGAACCATTTGAGCTGATCTCAAATGGTCTCTTAAACTTGACTTTCACTACCACTCTGTCAGTGTATTTGCAGGCCCTGTCATTCTGTATATAAAGAAGAAAACATGCTACGCACATCGTCTTTAACTTTCTCCCTCTCAGCTTCAACCTTGTTTACTTAGATTTTTGGAAGGTCTTAGACAAGTTGCTGCACATGATGCTGTTAAACAAGACCCCATGACATATCAGAATAGTACTAACATGGAGAGATTAACTTGCTGGCAGAAGGTAACCAATGGGAATTAAGGTGGCTTTTTCTGGTTGGGTGCAGATGGAATACAGCTTTAGCTAGTGTGTGGTCATTAGCTTGCCTAGAAAGAAAGAAAGCATTGACCATTTTCTAAATGGGAAAGAACTCAAAGATCAGAGGTGTAAAGGGACTTGGGAGGCCCTAGTTCGCAATTTCCTAAAGGTTAACTTGCAATTTCAACTGGTAGTAAGGAAAGCTAATGCAATGGTAGTAATTATTTCAAGAGGTTTAGAATATAAAAGCAAAGCTGTAATGCTGTAGCTTTATTAGAGGTAGATCATACAACATTTGGAGCATTGTGAATTGTTTTGGGCTGCATATCTGAGGAAGGATATGTTGGTGTTGAAAAGTGTCCAGATGAGGTTTACAAGAATGATCTTGGGGATGAAAGGGTTACTGCGTGAAGAATGAAAGCTCTGGATCTGTACTCGCTGGAGTTTAGAAGGATGATGGGGGAATTCTTATCGAAACCTAATGAATATTGAAAGGCCTAGATAATGGATGTGGAGGGGAGGTTTCCAATAGTGCAAGAGTCTGGAACCAGAAGGAGCCACTTCAGAATAAAAGGACATCATTTTAGAAGGGTGATGAGGAAGCATTTCTTTAGTCAGAAGCTGGTGAATCTGTGGAATGCATTGCCGCATATTGTGTTATGCCAAGATATTGGGTATATTTAAGACCATAGACCATAAGATAAAGGAGCAGAAGTCAGCCATTCGGCCCATCGAGTCTGCTCCGCCATTTCATCATGAGTTGATCCAATCTCCCCTTTAGTCCCATTCCCCCACCTTCTCACCATAACCTTTGATGCCCTGACTACTCAGATACCTATCAATCTTTGCCTTAAATACACCCAATGACTCGGCCTCCACTGCTGCTCGTGGCAACAAATTCCATAGATTCACCACCCTCTGGCTAAAAATTTTTTTTTGCATCTCTGTTCCGAATTTAAAGAAGCGGTTAATAGGTTCTTGATTCATAAATGCATCAAAGATTGTGAGTAGAAGGCAAGAGAATACGACTAAGAGGAAATGATATATTAGTATTGATTAGATGGTGGGAGCAGACACGATTAACTGAATGGCCTAATTCTGCTTCTATGCCTATGGACTTACTGAAGTGAAGCACCTCACATTTGCTCAGATTAAATTCTATATCTGCCATTTCTGCAGCCATGTCTATAGTTGATGTATATTCTGTTGTATATTTTGATTTTTACTGTCTACATGTTAACTTTTTTTGTCACCTTTTTACATACCAACCTACCCATCTACACTTTCAAAGTTATATATCACAAGCAAGAGGTCTCATCACTGATTGCTGCAGAACACCACTGGTCACAAACCTCCAGCCAGAATAACACACTTCCACCAGTAGGTTCTGTTTTCCATGGCAAGGTAATTCTGAATTGAAGCTACGAGGTCACTAGATCATCTGGATCAGCCTTTCAGGAGAGAACTTGTCAAGGTCCATATAGACTATATCCACTGTCCTGTACTCATCAGTCACCTTCATGACAACCCCAAAAAAGCCCTGATCAAGATTGTAAGACATGATTTGCTTTGGAAAAAGCCATGCAGACTGTCCCAAGTTAGCCCATTCTTTTCAAAATGTGCATAAACCCTCTCCCTCAGTATAATTTCCAATAGCTTCCCTACCACTGATGAGATTTACCATCCTGTAATTCCTTGGATTATCTATTTCCCTTGAAGGAACAATATTGGTTACTAGCCAGTCCTCTGGGAGCTCATCTGAGAGGAGACAAAAATTCTTTGTCAAGGCCCCAGCAATCTCCTTTGATGCTTCTTGGGACTTACCCCTATAACACACTTCAAGAGTATTACTTCTGCCCCCTGCATCAGTTCCTCGACCATGCATTCACCTTGGCAGGTGAATGCATAGCTGAGGAAGTGATGCAGGGGGCAGGGGTTCGATTAATGATTCATTGGGAAGGTACAACTTGTACAAAGGAGTTGGATTACACCTGAACCCAAGCAGGACCAATATCCTTGCGGGCAGGTTGGCTACAGTTGCTTGGGAGGGTTCAAACTAATTTGGCGGGGGGGGGGGTGGGGTGGGAGAATCAAAGATTGTGGAGTTTTGTGCTGAGGATGAGATAGTTGGTTTACAAACAGGCAATGTGTAGCAAGACTACTTGCAAAGAGAGGCTGATGCTTGGGCAAAATTGCAGTCAACATGATGAGTTGTACTGTAAAAGGCGGACAAAAACAAAAAGGATGAATGCAGGACTGGAAGTGTTGCATTTGAATGCAGGCATTGTATGGAATAAAGTAGATGAACTTGTAGCACAGTTACAGATTGGCATGTATGATGTTGTGGGCATCACTGATTCATGACTTGAAGATTATAGCTGGGAGCTTGATGTCCAAGGAGACATATTGTATTGAAAAGACAGACAGGTAGGCAGAGGGGGTGGCTCTATTGGCAAAAATTGAAATAAAATCATTAGAAATGGGTGGCATAGAGTTGGAAGGTGTCGGATCGTTGTGGGTAGAGCTAGAGAACTGCAAGAATAAAAAGACCCCGATGGGAGTTACATACAGACCCCCAAACAGTGCAAAAGATGTAGTCTACAAATTACAATGAGAGGTAGAAAATACATCCCAAAAGGGCAATGTTACAATCGTCACAGAGGACTGCAATATGTAGGTAGATTGGAAAAATCAGGTTGGTACTGGTGGGGGAATTCTCAAGCAGGGGAATTTCCAGAATGCCTACAAGATGGCTTTTTGGAGCAGCTTGTGGTTAAGCCCACGAGGGGATCAGCTATTCTGGATTGGATGTTGTGCAATGAACCAAAATTGATTAGAGAACTTAAAGTAAAAGAGCCCTTAGGGAAAGTGATCCTAATATGATTGAATTTACCCTGCAATTTGAGGAGAAGCTAAAGTCAGATGTATCAGTATTACAGTGGGGTAAAGGGAATTACAGAGGCATGAGAGAGGAGATGCCCAGAATTGATAGGGAAAAAAAAACACTGGCAGGGATGACAGCAGAGCAGCAATGGCTGGAACTTCTGGAAGCAATTCAGAAGGTGCAGGATATATACATCACGAAGAGGAAGATGACACAACTGTGGTTAACAAAAGAAGTCAAAGCCAACATAAAAGCTAAAGGGGGGCATATAATAGAGAAAAATTAGTGGTCAGTTCGAGCATTGGAAAGCATTTAAAGACCAACAGAAGGCAATTAAAAAGGTTATTAAGAAGGAAAAGATAGAATATGAAGGTTAGCCAGCCAATAGCATTAAAGAGAATAGCAGAAGTTTCTTCAGATACATAAAGTGTAAAAGAACTGAGAGTGGATATTGGACCACTGGAAACTAATCCTGGAGAGGTAGTAATGGGGGACAAGGACACTGCGGACAAACTGAATAAGTATTTTGCATCAGTCTTCTCTGTGGAAGACAATAGCAGTATACTGTATGTTTGATAGTGTGTGAAGTTGCCATTAATGGGGTGAAGGTTCTTGGGAAACTGAAAGGTCTGAAGGTAGATAAGTCACCTGGATCAGATGGTGTACATCTCAGGGTTCTGGAAAAGTTGGATGAAGAGATCATGGAGGTATTAGTAATGATCTTTCAGGAAGCAGTAGAATCCGGTGTGGTTCTGGAGGACTGGAAAATTGCAAATGTCACTCCACACTTCAATGAGGAAGAAAGGAAATTATATGCCAGATAGTCTGACCTTAGCGGTTGGGAAGATGTTGGAGTCAGTTGAGGATGGGGTTTTGGGGTACTTGGGGACACATGATAAAGTAGGCCATAGTCAGCATGGTTTATTTCCTCAAGGGAAAATATTGCCTGACAAATCTGCTGGAATTCTTTGAAGAAATAGCAAGCAGTATCAACATTGGAGAATCGGTTGATGTTGTGTACTTGGATTTTCAAAAGGCCTTAGACTAGGTGCCACACATGAGGCTGCTTAAATTCAGAGTATGTGGTATTACAGGAAAGATACTAGCATGGATAAAGCATTGGCTGATTGGTAGTGGGAATAAAGGGAGCCTTTTCTGGTTGGCTGCCCATGACTTCTGGTGTTCCGCAGGATTCTGTGTTGCAACCATTTCTTTATATGTTATATGTCACTGACTTGGATGACAGAATTGATGGCTTTGTGGCAAAGTTTGTGGCTGATACAAAGATAGTTTTGAGGAAGGACTTAATGCAGTTTAAGACAATGGGCAAAGAAGTGGCAAGTGGAATACAGTGTTGGGAAGTGTATAATCATGCAATTCGGTGGAAGAAATAAAAGCATAGATTATTTTCTAAATGGAGAGAAAATTCACAAATCTGAGGTGCAAAGAGACTTGTGCGAGATTTCTTAAAGCTTAGTTTGCAGGTTGAGTCTGGAGAGGAATGCAAATGCGATGTTAGCATTAAATCAAGAGGACTTGAATATAAAAGCAAGGATGTAATGTTATGGCTTTATAAAGCACTGGTGAGGCCTCATTCAAAGTATTGTGAGAAGTTTTGGGCCTGTTATCTTAAAAAAAGGTGTGCTGACATTGGTGAACGTTCAAAGGAGGGTAATGAAAATGATTCCAGGATTGAAAGGCTTGTCATATGAAGAGTGTGATGGCACTGGGCTTGAACTCACTAGAATTCAGAAAAATGAGAGGTTACTTCATTGAAACCTATTGAATGGTGAAGGATCTCGATGGAGAGGATGTTTCCTATAGTGGGGTTGTCTAGGACCAGAGGGCACACTCTCAGACTGGAGATGAGGAATTTCTTTAGCCAGAGAGTGGGGAATCTGTGGAATTATTTGCCACAGGCACCTGTAGAGGCCAAATCATTGGGTATATTTAAGGCAGAGATTGATAGATTCTTGATTAGTCAAGGTGTGAAGGAATATGTGGTAAAGGCAGGAGATTGGGGCTGAGAGGGAAAGTGAATTGGCCATGTTTAAATGGTGGAGCAGACTCAGTGGGCCAAGTGACCTAATTCTACTCTGTTATCTATGGTCCAGGAGACCCAACACCACTTTAATCTCGATCTCAGTGCCAAGTATATTATTATGTCCCCCACTGATTTCACTAGATTGCATTCCAGTTTGAATTGAACTAAATTGACTCATCTATTTTAAATGTAGATAGACTTTCTAGTAATTAATATCTTTGCCTATCCAGAATCCCAGCTATGTAGGCCTTTGAGATTGCAGCAACACCCTCTTCTTTGATTAAAAACTGATGTAAACTATCCATAAAACACATAAAATGCTGGAGGAACTCAGCAGGCTAGGCAGCATCAATGAAAAGAAAGTACAGTTGATGTTTTGGGCCGAAACCCTTCAGCAGATCTGGAGGGAAAAAATGCTGAGGAGTACATTTGAAAGGTGGGGTGAAGGGAGAGAGAAACGCCAAGCGAAAGGTGAAGCTTGGAGAGGGAGGGATGAAGCAAAGAGCTGGGAAGTTGATTGGTGAAAGAGACAGAAGACCATGGCAGAAAGAAGAAAGTCGGGGGGAAGCACCAGAGGGAGGCAAGGAGATAACATGAGATAGGGACAAAGGAGTGGGAAATGGTGAAGGTCGGAGGGTTGGTGGAGGCATTACTGGAAGTTTGAGAAATTGAGGTTTGTGCCATCTGGTTGGAGGCTACCCAAACGGAATATAAGCTGTTGGTCCTCCAGCCTAATTGTGGCCTTAGTGGAGGAGGTCATGGATAGACATATGGGAATGGGAAGTGGAATTAAAATGGGTGGCCACTGAGAGATCCTGCTTGTTCTGGCAGATGGAGCATAAATGTTTGGCAAAGCGGTCTCCCAATCTTCATCAGTTCTCACGATATACAAGATATACTCGGGGAGCACCGAACACAGTACATGACCCCAATAGACTCAGAGGTGAAATGCTGTCTCTGCAACATGCAAGGGAAAGATGTGATTGGTGGGATCCAGTTGGAGGTGGTGGAAGTTTCAGAGAATTATGTGCTAGACATGGAGGCTGGTGCTGTAGTAGGTGAGAACATGAGGGACCCTATCCCTGGTAGCGTGACAGGAGGATAGAGGTAAGAGCAGACATGCGTGAAATAGAAGAGGTGTAGTTGAGGGCAGTGTTGATGGTGGAGGAAGGGAAGCTACTTTCTTTGAAAAAGGAGGGCATCTCTTTTGTTCTAGAATAAAAAGCCTCATCTTGAAAGCAGGTGCAGCGATGACTGAAGAATTGAGAGAAGGGGATGGCATTTTTACATGTAGAAGAGTGGGATGAGGTGTAGTCCATAAGACCATGGGATATAGGAGCAGAAGTAGGCCATTTGGCCCATCAAGTCTGCTCTACCATTCAATCATAGGCTGATCCAATTCTTCCAGTCATCTCAACTCCCCAGCCTTCTCCCCCATACCCTTTGATGACCTGGCTAGTCAAAAACCTATCTATCGCTGCCTTAAATGCACCTAATGACATGGCCTCCACAGCCACACATGGCAACAAATTCCACAGATTTACCACCCTCTGACTAAAGTAATTTCTCCACATCTCTGTTCTAAAAGGATGTCCTTCAATCCTGAAGTTGTGCCCTCTTGTCCTGGACTCCCCTACAGTGGGAAATAATTTTGCCATAGCTAATCTGTTCAGTCCTTTTAACATTCAGAGTGTTTCTATGAGATCTCCCCTCATTCTCCTGAACTCCAGGGAATATAGTCCAAGAGCTGCCAGACATTTCTCATACAGTAACCCTTTCATTCCTGAAATCATTCTCGTGCATCTTCTCTGAACCCTCTCCAATGTCAGTATATCCTTTCTAAAATAAGGAGCCCAAAACTGCACACAATATGCCAAGTGTGGTCTCACGAATACCTTAAGGAGTTTCAACATTGCATCCTGCTCTTATATTCTATACCTCTAGAAATGAATGCCAACATTGCATTTGCCTTCTTCACCACTGACTCAGCCTGAAGGTTAACCTTTAGGATACCCTGCATACGAACTCTCAAGTCCCTTTGCATCTCTACATTTTGAATTCTCTCCCCATCTAAATAATAGACTACCCATTTATTTCTTCCACCAAAGTGCATGACTAGATACTTTCCAACGTTGTATTTCATTTGCCACTTTGCCCATTCCCCTAAACTATCTGCAGGCTCTCTGTTTCCTCAACACTACCCACTCCTCTACCTATCTTTGTATTATCGACAGATTTAGCCTCAAATCCATTAGTATTATAGTCCAAATCATTGACATACATTGTAAAGAAAGCAGTGGTCCCAACACCGACCTTTGTGGAATTCCACTGGTAACCAGCAGCCAGCCAGATTAGGATATTCCCACTCTGTTTTCTGCCAATCAGCCAATGCTTCAACCATGCTAGTAACTTCTTTGTAATTCCATGGGCTCTTATCTTGCTAAGCAGCCTCATGTGCGGCACCTTTGACAAAGGCCTTCTGAAAATCCAAGTACACCACATCTACTGCATCTCTTTTGTCTACTCTGCTTATAATCTCAAAAAATTGCAGTAGGATAGGCAGGATTTTCCTTTCAGGAAACCTTGCTGGCTTTGGCCTATCCTGTCATGTGCCTCCAGGTACTCCATAATCTCATTCCTAACAATCGATTCCAACCACTGATGTCAGGCTAACAGGTCTATAGTTTCCTTTCTGCTGCCTCCCACCCTTCTTAAATAGTGGAGTAACATTTGCAATTTTCCAGTCATCCAGTACATTGCCAGAATATATCTATTCTTGAAAGATCATTGTCAATGCCTCTACAATCTCTCTGGCTACTTCCTTCGGAAACTGAGGGAGCATTCTATCAGGTCCAGGAGATCTATCCACCCTCAGACCATTAAGCTTCCTGAGCACCTTCTCAGTCATAATTTTCACTGCCAACTACTTCACTTCCCTGACATTCTTGAATGTCCGGTATACTGCAGATGTCTTCCACTGTGAAGACTGATGCAAAATACACATTCAGTTCCTCTGCCATCTGTGTCACTCATAATATCTTCAGTTTCATTTTCTATTGGTCCTATATTTACCCTCAATTCTCTTTTACCCTTTATATACTTGAAAAAGCTTTTAGTATCTTCTTTGATATTCGTCTCTGGCTTCCTTTCATAATTCATCTTTTCCTTCCTAATGACCACCTTAGTTTCCTTCAAGTTTTTAAAAGCTTCCTAATCCTCTATCTTCCCCCTAGCTTTGGCTTCCGTGTATGCCCCCTCTTTTGCTTTTACTTTGGCTCTGACTTCACTTATCAGCCACAGTAGTGTCCTTCCATTTGAAAATTTCTTCTTATTTGGAATATATATGTCTTGCACTGCCCTCATTTTTTGCAGAAACTCCAGCCATTGCTGCTCTGCTGTCCTTCCTGCTAGAGTCCCTTTCCAGTCGACTTTGGCCAATTCCCCTCTCATGCCATGGTAATTTCCTTTATTCCACTGAAATACTGACACATGGGAATTTAGTTTTTCTTTCTCAAATTTCAAAGTGAACTCAATCATATTGTTATCACTGTTCTCTAAGGGTTCTTTAACCTTAAGCTCCCTTAACATCTCTGGATCATTGCACAACACCCAATCCAGCACAGCCGATCCCCTAGTGGGCTCAACTACAATCTGTTCTAAAAAGCCATCCTTTAGACGTTCTATAAATAGTCTGTTGACTCTTGGCCTGGTCTTTCCAGTCCACTTTCACGTTAAAGTCACCAGCGATTATCAGGATATTGCCCTTCTGACAAGCCTTTTCTGTCTCCTGCTTTAATTTGTAATCCACATCCCGGCTGCTGTTTGGAGGCCTGTATACAACTGCCGTTGGGGTCCTTTTACCCTTGCCATTTCTTAACCCAACCCATAGAGACTCTACACCTTCCAATACTATGTCATCCCTTCCTAATGATTTAATATTATTTCTTATAAATAGTAACCAACCCCTCTGCCTACTAAGCTATCTTTCTGATATACTGTACCTCCTTAGACCTTCAGCTCCCAGTGGCAGCCATCCTTTAGCCAAGTTTCAGCGATGGCCACAATGTCCTATTTGCCAATCTGTAGCTGAATTTCAAGATCATCCATTTTATTTGCATGCATTCAAATATAACACTTTCAGTCCAGTATTTGTTGCTTTCTTTTGTAAATCGTCCCACTGGCTGTGGTTATACCTCATCTCCTGCTTGTCCTTCCTATCATCTCTTTTGCTAGCTATCTTTGATTATTTCTGTTTTCCCCTTCCTCAGCCCTATCACTCTGGTTCCCATCCCCTGCCAAATTAGTTTAAACCCTCCCTAACAGCTCTATTAAACCTGCATGCTAGAATATTGGACCCTTTTTGGTTCAAGTGTAAACCGTTCTTTTTGTACAGGTCATACCTCCCCCAGAAGAGGCCCCAATGATCCAGGAACCTGAAACCCTGCCCTCTACACCAGTCTTTCAGCCACGTATTACTGTAATATGCCTGATCAAGCTATTCTTGCGCTTGTTAGCACGTGGCACAGGCAGCAATCCTGAGATTACTACCCTGAAAGTACTGCTTTTCAGCTTCCTACCCATCTCCTGAATTCGCTCTTCAGGACCTCTCCCTTTTTCTACCTATGTCATTGGTACCAATGTGTACCAAGACTTCTGACTGTTCACCCTCTCCCTTCAGAATACTCTGCACCTGATTTGAGACATCCCCTACCCTGGCACCTGGGAGGCAACACACCGTGCAGGTATCTCTATCAGGCTGACAGAACCTTCTATCTGTTCCCCTCATGATGGAATTCCCTATGACTACTGCATTCCTCATCTCTCCCTTCTACACCAGGGAACCAGGCTCGGTCCCAGAGACCGGATTGCCGTGGTTGTCCTCTTGTCAGGTCACCCCCTCAACGGCATCCAAAATGAGATAACAGTTACTGAGAGGGATGGCCACAGGAGTGCTCTCTACTATCTGAGCTCTTCCATTCCCTTCCCTGACAGTCACCCACTTGTTCAACTCCTGCCTTGGGGTGACTAACTCCCTGTAGCTCCTATCTATCTCCTGCTCACTTTCCCTAATGAGCTGTAGGTCAACGAGCCACAGCTCCAAATCCCTAACACGGTCCCTCAGGAGCTGCATCTTGGTGCACCTGGCGCAGATGTGGCCATCTGGGAGACTGGAACATTCCCTGGATTCCCACATCTGACACCCAGAGCAAAGTACTAACCCTGCAGACATGCTGTCTATTCCTCAAAAAAATGCAACGAAAAGCAAAGTCCACTTACCCTGTTACCTCACCAAAGCCCTACCACTCTGACTCAGATCACTCGTTGATGACCGTTTCTCTAGGCAGTGTCTTCCTTTTATGCCTGAACCTCCCATGCTCTCCAACACGCGATTGGTGCTCTAGTTATAGACGAGTTCCCGTAAAGCTTTCCCCTTTTAAACTTCACTTCCAGACCTGTGCGCCACCTCCTCTTTTGTCTCTCTCCAACTCATGATTAGTGCGCCAGTTATAGCCAAGTAGTTGTGAGAGTCCGTTGTTTATAATAAACATCGGGTCACCGGAGATGGCACAAACATCGATTTCTCAGACTTCCAGTAATGCCTCCACCACCCACTCCCCCTTCACCCTTTCCCATCCCCTTGTCCCTCTCTCATATTATCTCCTTGCCAGCCCATCGCCTCCCTCTGGTGCTCTTCTCTTCCCCCCCCCCCCCTTCCATGGCCTTCAGTCTCTTTCACCAATCAACCTCCTAGCTCTTTGCTTTCTCCCTTTTCCTCCAAGTTTTACCTGTCATCTGGCGTTTCTCTCTCCCCTCCCTCACTTTCAAATCTCGTCCAGCTTTTTCTCTCCAGTCCTGCCAAAGGGCCTCGGCCTGAAACATTGACTGCACTTTTTTCCATAAATGCTTCCTAGACTGTTGAGTTCCTCCAGCATTTTGTGTGTTGTTCAGATTTCCAGCATCTGCAGATTTTCTCTGAGTATCTCAGCTATGCCTTCTGGCTCCATGTGTATACTTTGTTTTGTTTTTGATTGGTCCAACCTCTTGCAGTCCTTTTCCTGCTCACAATCCTGCAAGTTATTTTTGGTTTCCTTTTATACACAGTGAATTCCAGTTAATTGGGGCAGCTGTTTATTTGGGACAACTCTTAAAGAGCAAAAGCTAATTTGAGAAAATAGTTGGGATTCCCCTTGCTTATTTGGGACACTATGCTGATTAATTGGGACAGGATATATGCTGAACAGTTTCTTAATATCATCAGTCGTATGTACTTAGATGTGCTTAGCATGATCAGTTTAAGTAGTATCATTTGTGTGCTATGCTCAAAAAGCAGTGAACTTTGCCACTGATAGTTGTCAAGAAATGAGCAGCAAGGCAATTCAGAACTGTTATGCTCACTGCAGTTTTAAGCATTCAGTCTTGGAGATGCCAGAAATGGCCGGGGGTGAAAAATGAAACGATGTCACTACTTCCACTTAGAAATTATGAAGAATTTTAAGGTATCGACAATCATCTTGAATGTTACAAAGAAAATGAAACTTTGGAGGATACAATCGTTGAAGGTTGTATGAAGGCAGTCCGTTATCTACATTTGGTGTCAGCACTGATTTTATTCATTTATAGACAATCAAAAGAACACTGATCAATAAATATTGGGAAATAATAGTTTATAGTACTGTAGTAGTATTGGTAGTGTTCTAATTTGTTCTGTATTTCATTTAAATCCATAACTCAGTTAAATGATTGTTTGCCTTTTTATACTTTATTAATTATTTCCATGAAACTGGGGCTAATTGGGCCAAGTATACTGGTCCCAGTGTGTCCCAATTAACTGAAATTCTCTATTTAAGTTTCTTGTGTCCTCTCCTGGCTACTTAAATTTTTATTTCTACTTTTACCTTTCTGCAATCTGCCTAGTTCTTGTATGTTAACATGGCATCGATTATAATCTAATTTTCCCTCTCTGTTTCACTCCTCTTTTCTGCTGTGCTTAACTTTTATAGCATTTTTTGCATAGAGTCTTTTGAAAGTCTGTCACCCCTTTATTGTCCCATTCGTCATAGATCTGTCATTTAGTTATACATGATCAAAGTATTTTAAGAAGTTGCAAATGCTGGAAATCTGGGAGCAAGTTGTTTGGACAACATCTGACATGTTGAATTTTGATGAGAGGTCCCATAACTGTTTCTCTTTCTATAGATACTGCCTGATGCTTTAAGTTCTGTAATTAAGCATGACTTTGTATTTCTATAAACTTTTTTTCTCTTGTTATAAGTATTTTTAGTGGCTAAAACTAAACCAAAGATTTTTTGCATTGCCTTATTAATGGTTAAATTAGAATATCAGTTGTTTGCAACTTCAGCCTAAGTATATACAGAGCATCTTCAAATCTAAAAGTTTAGGCATCTGCCCTTTCAGGATAAACTCCTTTACTAGAAACACTAATGTTAAATTTTATTTCATCAGAGTAAAGAAAGTTATTGAATAACTGCAAAGCAGCTGTAGCTCAAATTTTACCTTGCTTCTCAGTCCCAGCGCTGTCTGTAAATTATTAGATTGTTTGTCTGACGTCTGTAGCAGATGATCAGATATTTTCTCCATCTTTATATCAAAATGACAAACTAATTCTCTTCTTACCCAGCCACAGGTTCCTTTACATTAATTCTTCTCTGACCCTGGCAAGCCTCTAGGTTTGAACCAAACAGCTCTGCAGTCAGATAAGCTTCCTGCCACATCTTCACAATCAGTAATACTGCCTATTTCTTTCAAAGTTGATAGTAAATTTGGTATCAAAGTACATATATGTATGTCACCATGTACAACCCTGAGATTCATTTTCTTTTGGGCATTCACAGTAAATATAAGAAATACAGTTGAATCAATGGAAGACTGCCCCTGTGGGATGTGCTAAAGACGCCAAAACAAGAAAATAAAAAATAAACATAAGCAATAAATATTGAGAAAATGAGTTGGAATCTTTGAAAGGTTGTGGGGAACAGTTCAGTGATGGGGCAAGTGAAGTTATCCCCCGGTTCAAAAGCCTGATGGTTGTGGGGCAATAATTGTTTCTGAACCTGGTGGTGTGGGTTCTGAGGCTCCTGTACCTGCCTGATGGCAGCAGTGAGAAGAGAACATGGCCAGGATGGTTGATATTCTTGATGATGGCTGCTGCTCTCTAGCAGTGGTGTTCTGTGTAGACGTACTTGTTGTGGGGAGAGCTTTACCCATGATGAACTGGGCTGTATCCACTAGTTTTTGTAGTCTTTTTCATTCAAGGGCATTCTGTACCATTTAGTTACAAGCCTACATTTCATCATCTGCAGCAAAAACTATTCTCTCTGCATTTATTAGATTTTGATCAACGGTTACAATGCTTTCTTGACCAGCAATTCGGAGTTTCTAACCTGGAGTCTGTGGACCCCTTGGTTAATGGTAGGAATCCATGGCATAAAAAAGGTTGGGAACCCCTGTTGTTCTTAAATTTTAAACTATCCAAGGTTCTGCCATGCAAGTCCCAAGTTCCATAGTCCAATTCACCCCTCTGCCTACTAGGCTCTTGGTTTGGTATTGCCTACATAAGTGGTCACCAACCTTTTTAAGCCCAAGATCCCCTACCTTGGCTTTACTGAAAGGCGAGATTGACCCCAGATCGATTAGTTACATGCATGCGCACGGGGCAGTAAAGACTGGAAGTAAAATCCCGTAACCCAGCAGTAGAAATAATATATAAACACTAGGGGTACCCACCATTTTTTGCACCGTGGACCGGTTTAATATTCACAATATTCTTGTGGGCCGGCTGACGGGGGGGTGGGGGTGTTAAACACGACCGGAATACAGCGATACTTGAAGCAGTCTCCTTATGTCCAGTCTATTCCGCAATTTAGTTTTTGCGGCTCTCAATGCTTAGCTTCTGTCCCACTTGCTCACGTTTTCTTCCGCTCAAAAAACTCAACGCATTTGTCTTTAAGTGCAAGGTGCTTGCACTCAGGGTACTGAAGCAGTTTTGAGTGCTTCATTGCCTCATTAGACAGCCTCCCAGCCTGAACTGCAGCTTCCCGCTCCCACGCTGCCAGAAGCTTTGGCCAGGTGCGGCTGGTCATGGGGGCTGAGAGGACAAGGTAAGGGCTGGAGGTCCCCGTACCGGGGCCGTGGCGGTCACAGTCCGGAGAGAGCGACCAACTGAGCGAGGAGTACATCAGGGCCTGCGCCCACCCACCTTGTCGGATCTATCGGCCAACAAAAGTTTGTTTTAGTAGATCGCAGCGAGGTAGCTGCTCTGCTACTTATGAAACCCTGAGCCCGAATTAGATCGTCTGCGAATATTTTACCACCGGGTTCCCCACGAACATTCGATGTGCTAAACAGGTTCAGAGGTGACGCCCATCTGTCTGCACTCCAGGCCAGTAGCAACGCCACTTCTTGCCGGCCGCCCGAGGCCAACCAGTGATCCCAGGCGCGAGGGTATCACTGCGTTTAGGTGACTGATGACCTCAAGTTCAAGTGGTTTCAAGTTCAACAGTGGGTGTGACAGGAAATGAGGAAAGGTGCAGCTGACTCATTGTTTCCTCATGGCCCGGTGGTTGGAGACCACTGAATTACACTGTTTAGTGCGGGGGAGCTACATGCATGCGCACTGGGCAGAAAGAACGGAATTAAAACCCCGCAACCCAGAAATAATCTCTGAACAGTATTTGTGTTTTTTTTTTTTGGGATCTACTGCGATTGATGGGTTGGCGAGCACTAGCCTACACCATTAGTAGCAGTGCTTTCAGCTGCTTATGCTCCGAACTCTAATGGTTCTCTTCCTGAGCATTATTTTTTAAATTATTTTTCTTTAACCAAGCTTTTGTTTACTTACTGCATAGATTCTGTCAAATACCTTGGTTTTTTAAGGGCGCTAAACAAATGAAAATTATTGATCCAAAACCTTTGCTTTGAAAATTAAATTAACTTTGGAAGATTTCAATATCAATGAGGAAGATCCCTTATCTGAATTTCCTCATAACAACTATTGCAAAGCTGTCCCATCTGTGCCAAACTGATAGCTTGGTTTTCGTTGAATTCTTTTCAGGAACATGTAACCATAAAAATGTTTGCATCTTTTCACATGAACCAATACACTCAGTGGCCATTTTATTAAGTACCTCCTGCATCTTATAAAGTGGCCACTGAGTGTATATTTGTGGTCTTCTGCAGTAGCCCATCCACTTTCAAGGCTCAATATGTGCATTCAGAGACACTCTTCTGCATACCACTGCTGTGTTATTTGAGTTACTGTCACCTTTATGTCTGCTTGAACCAGTCTGGCCATTCTCCTCTGATGGCATCCCCCCCCCCAAAAAAAAACTGCCGCTCACTGGATGTTTTTGTACCATTCTCTAAACTTTAGATACTGTTGTGTGTGAAAATCCCAGGAGTCGGCAGTACTCAAGCCATACCATTTGGCACCTAGAATCGTTCAACAAGGTCACTTGGATCACATTTCTTCCCTGTTCTGGTGTTTGGTCTGAACAGCTGAACCTCTGGACCACGTCTGCGAACTTTTATGCATTCAGTTGCTGCCACATGATTGACTGATTAGGTATTTGCACGAATGAGCTTAAAAAATAGCATGACCAAAGTGGCCACTGAGTATATGTGCACACAGTTGCAGAGTGCAATGGTAGTGGTTTAATTTTGTGGTATGACCTGTTGCTAGGAAAAATAATGGCTATATTACTCAATTCAGGGTTAAAAGAATGAATTGGGAGAGTAATTTTGATTCCTTTTGGCTATTTATGAAGCTGTTTTTGTAGAAAAATATAAATGGTTCATTTCTTAGAAAGGGTAGGATAATGAAATTGTGCCAAAATTAATTGCAAAAGTGCATTTATTTGTTAGAAGACAAGTTAAATTAGTATTTATAGTACATGTTTTCTTTTTCATAGATTGGGGTAAGAGAAACTAATGGCGAAATCAAAGTTTTTACAGATCAGAATGTTAGCCCAGCAAAAAGTAAGTATCATTGTGTGTTTCAGTTTTTGATACTTTAATACAGTTTTCTCTTTTTAATATGGTAAATATGACTGGGAAAGTGGTGACTCACAATTCTCTTCAAAGTTCAACTTTGATGGGATGGTAGGATTGTAGGATTACATGTGCTTCTGTTTGTACTTGATTCAGGAAAACTTGTTCCGTTTTGAACTTGAGTGATGGCATCGTTACTATCTATTGATAAACGTAGAATGAATGTATAGAGGACATGAGTTGGATAAAATGCTGGGATGCTAAATCATAAATTAACAGTTTTAATGGAAAATGTGAATTTTCTCAGTTTCCTTCAGTAACCTGCTGTATGACTACCAATTGTGCTCTAAAACTATTAATTAGGAAATGTGCAAGATTGACCTGACATGATGTTCCCTTCCAATCCTGTCTGCTGATTGGTGTTCATGCAATAACGTGACTGAGAATTGGAGCTCTGAGTTCTCTAATCCATACCTGAATGCATGATCATTCAGTGTGAGAAATCCTACCTCTGACATTATAGGCTGATTCAGTACGGCTTTAACTATAGGATGGTTCTGGATGGATGTGCAATTCCATTACATTTATTAGATTAGATTCAACTTTATTGTCATTGTGCCGAGTACAGATACAAAGCCAAATGAAATGCAGTTAGCATCTAACCAGAAATGCAAAGAATAGTTACTTTTTATTGGCAGTTATTTTGTATGTGCTACAGCACAAATACAAAAGTACTGAGACAGTACAATATGGGTGCAATACTGCTTAGCGCTGTGATGGGAGGTTCAGCAGGGTCACAGCCTCAGGGAAGAAGCTCTTCCTGTGCCTGCTGGTGCAGGAGCGGTGGCTCCTGTAGCGCCTACCAGATGGGAGGAGAGTAAAAAGTCCGTGGTTAGGGTGAGATGCATCCTTGATAATGCTTTTCGCCCTGCCCAGGCAGCATTTATGGTAGACGTTCTCAGTGGTGGCCGATAACCCGCTGGGCAGTTTTCACCACACGCTGGAGTGCTTTGCTGTCTAATACGGGACAATTGCCATACCACACTGAGATATACATACTTCATCTTGTTTGCCGCATGAAGAAGGAAGTATACTGTTTATGTGAATATAACCAATCTACATGGTGCATTTCATCCATCTCCAAATGTATTCCAAGTTGAAAATTAGCCATTTGAATTTTAGTAGGCATTTTATTAAAATAAAAAGTAGGCAAATAAGTAGGCATCTTTGTTCATTGCTGAGTTTTTTAAACTAGCACAAACAAAATGAAATGAGGAGCTATTCCTTTTGTGAAGCTACATTTGCAATTTGCATGTTAGCAGTATTTCACATTGGAAGGTTTCATTAAGCAATTTCTCCTTTGCTTACAAAAGGAACTCTTTTACTCATTTTTCTTCCAATCTATAATAGATTTCATAGATATCAGCAGGCCTTGCACATGTGAATATGTGACAAGTTTTGAAGTGGCCCTACACATTCATTTTGGCATACTTGTTGGATTGGAAGGACATTACTAATGAGCCCTGTTTTGTTCTCCCGAGTTGTAAATTTGTCTACTTTCCAAAAGGAATTTTCAACTATGGTGCAAGAACTTTTTTACCCACCAGCTTAATTTTACAAGTGTGAGATGAAATGCTCTTGATTACATTTTCTGGTACCATATAAAGAGAATCAGTGTTTCATCTTCATTGCTTGTGCACTGAGATTGAGTCCGGTTGTACATAGATTATATGAAAAGTTTACTGAGGTTAGTTCTAAATGCCTAATGCTATTTGAGAATAGAAGTTGCTCAACAAGTAAAACATTCTTTTTGGGTCAGAAATACAGGAATGAGCATTAAGATCAAAATCAAGGTCATTCTGCTTTTAACAAGTATTATGTTAAGGTTGCTAAGGCTATTAGCTTGTCTTTTTCAAAATATATATTGAATTTTCAAACTTTTATTTGAAGTGGTTTTGGAAAGTCAGGGTTTCATTTATTTCAAACATCTGCACAAAAGTTTAAATAGCTTTTTGGTTGTAATGGATTGCTAAAATTGCTTATTTACTGATACGGCGTGAAATAGGTCCTTCCGGACCAATATGCTGCACCACCCAGCAGATCCCACACACACTTGCAACCCTAGCTTCATCACGATAATTTACAATGGCCAATTAATCTCCTAACCAGTACGTCTTTGGAATGTGGGAGGAAACCAGAGCACTTGAAGGAAACCTATGAGTTCATGGGGAGAATGTACAAACTCTTCACAGATAGCGTTGGAATTAAACTCCAAACTCCATTCCATTCTGTAATAGCATTGCACAAACGGCTATGTTACTGTGGCACCCATTGTTTGCATCCTGTGGAACTAGTTATTCCTTTTATTATAATTGCCAAGTATACCAATGCTCAACTTGTTTTATCAAATGCTTTAATTGATAATATGAATAACAGAAGATGGTACTGATGCTTGCAACCTCTTTCTTTACAGTTGCATTAGTGACAATAGCATCTACGCATCTCACCACCCCAGGGAAACAAATTTTGCCAAAAACATTGGGGCTATCAAATGTTAGTAACGCTCCTCAGATGGTAAGGATGCTGCTTTTATACACCAATGTTGATTATTGCAGGCTGATAATATTTCTTTCTCATTTTCCACACTTTTGAAGGTTGAGTCTTGGCTGCTCTGATGCCCTCAAGAAGGCAAATTTATTCAGAATCAGGTTTAATATCACTGATACATTTTGTGAAATTTGTTTTCATGGGTTTGTTCATTATCCATTCAGAGATCTGATGGCAGAGGGGAAGAAACTATTCCTAAAACGTTGAGTGTGTGTCTTCAGCCTTTGTACCTTCTCTGATGGTAGCAATGAGAAGAGGGCATGTCCTGGGTGGTGGGAGATCCTTAATGGTGGATATTGACTTCTGAGGCCTTCACCTTTTGAAGTTATCCTTGATACTGGGGAGGCTAGTGCTCATGATGGGGTTGGCTGAGTTTCCAATCCTCTGCAGCAGGGATTCCCAACCTGAAGTCCATGGACCTCAGTTAGTGGTAAGGCTCTTATCATGTAAAAAGTAGAGAACCCCTGCTCTGCAACTTTTTTGGATCCTGTACAGTGACCCCTCCATACCAGACAGTTATGTAATCAGAATACTCCCCATGGTATATCTGGAGAAATTTGTTAGTCTTTGTTGGTATTAGTTTATGTTCATGAGTCATGATTAGCATTGATTAGTCTGATGTTGCTGCTGAGCCTGATTCCTTATTTTTATTATTACTATTATTAATGAGTATAATTATTAATGAGAATAATCTTGCGTGATTATTAGAAATGGTGGGGGGCATTCAATCCGTTTTGACATCTGCCTTATGGCCTAACTGCATCTAACTGTTGTAAATAATTGCATGTTTTTATTTTTCAGTATTTGGAATCTTTTACAATTTTTGATGTTTCATCACTTTTCATAACACACCAAAATTGGCTTTTAGAGGCTGAACATTCCCATTATTCCACTGCTAAAGTGCTCCATAAAGCAGAGCACTGAGTTTGTATGTCCTATCTGTCCTGTCTTCCCTTGTTATGAAGACATTGTGTTCACCAGTGTTAATACCAAGACTTGGCTGGGTACAAAGCATTAAGTTTAAGACTATTCCTGGATCAACCAAAAAATAGCTACCTAATCACTTCTGTAATATTTTCTTTTCAGCATTATTGAATGGGAATGTAAGACCAATAGTAACAGGGATATTGAGGAGTGGATAGGGAAACAGATCCTGGAAAGGTGTAATAATAACAGAGTTGTCGTGATGGGAGATTTTAATTTCCCAAATATCGATTGGCATCTCCCTAGAGCAAGAGGTTTAGATGGGATAGAGTTTGTTAGGTGTGTTCAGGAGATTTCTTGACACAACATGTCGATAAGCCTATAAGAGGAGAGGCTATACTTGATTTGGTATTGGGAAATGAACCTGGTCATGTGTCAGATCTTAGTGGGAGAGCATTTTGGAGATAGTGATCATAATTCTATCTCCTTTACAATAGCATTGAAGAGAGATAGGAACAGATAAGTTAGAAAAGCATTTAATTGGAGTAAGGGTAATTATGAGGCTATCAGGCAGGAAATTGGAAGCTTGAATTGGAAACAGATGTTCTCGGGAAGTACGGAAGAAATGTGGCAAATGTTCAGGGGATATTTGTGTGGAGTTCTGCATAGGCATGTTCCAATGAGACAGGGAAGTTATGGTAGGGTATAGGAACCCTGGTGTACAAAGACTGTAATAAATCTAGTCAAGGAGAAAAGAAAAACTTACAAAAGGTTCAGAATAGGACCTGTCAAGTATGACAATAGGAAAGTGTGTATGGAACCAGAGGAAATAGCAGAGGTACTTAATGAATACTTTGCTTCTGTATTCACTATGGAAAAGGATCTTGGTGATAGTAGTGATGACTTGCAGCAGACTGAAAAGCTTGAGCATGTAGATATTAAGAAAGAGGATGTGCTGGAGCTTTTGAAAAGCATCAAGTTGGATAAGTCGTCGAGACCGGATGAGATTTACCCCAAGCTACTGTGGGAGGCGAGGGTGGAGATTGCTGAACCTCTGGTGATGATCTTTGCATCATCAGTGGGGACAGGAGAGGTTCCGGAGGATTGGAAGGTTGCAGTGGTTGTCCCTTTATTCCAGAAAGGGAGTAGAGATAGCCCAGGAAATTATAGACCAGTGACTCTCACCTCAGTGGTTGGTAAGTTGATGGAGAAGATCCTGAGAAGTAGGTTTTATGAACATTTGGAGAGGTATAATATGATTAGGAATAGTCAGCATGGCTTTGTCAAAGGCAGGCCGTGCCTTACAAGCCTGATTGAATGTTTTGAGGATGTGACTAAATACATTGATGAAGGTAGAGCATTAGATTTAGTGTATATGGATTTCAGCAAGGCATTTGATAAAGTACCCCACACAAGGCTTTTTGAGAAAGTAAGGCGGCATGGGATCTAAGGGAACATTGCTTTGTGGATCCAGAACTGGCTTGCACACAGAAGGCAAAGAGTGGTTGTAGACGGGTCATATTCTGCATGATGGTTGGTCACCAGTGGAGTGCCTGAGGGATCTGTTCTGGGACCCTTACTCTTCGTGATTTTTATAAATGACCTGGATGAGGAAGTGGAGGGATGGGTTAGTAAGTTTGTTGATGACACAAAGGTTGGAGGTGTTATGGATAGTGTGGAGGGCTGTCAGAGGCTACAACGGGACATTGATAGGATGCAAAACTGGGCTGAGAAGTGGCAGATGGAGTACAACCCAGATAAGTGTGAAGTGTTTCATTCTGTTAGGTCAAATATGATGGCAGAATATAGTATTAATGGTAAGACTCTTGGCAGTGTGGAGAATCAGAGGGATCTTGGGGTCTGAGTCCATAGGACACTCAAAGCAGATACACGGGTTGACTCTGTGATTAAGAAGGTGTACAGCGTATTGGCCTTCAATCGTGGAATTGAATTTGGGAGCCGAGAGGTAATGTTGCAGCTATATAGGACCCTGGTCAGATCCCAGTTGGAGTACTGTGCTCAGTTCTGAACTCCTCACTACAGGAAGGATGCGGAAGCCATAGAAAGGGTGCAGAGGAGATTTACAAGGATGTTGCCTGGATTGGGGAGCATGCCTTATGAGAATAGTTTGAGTGAACTCGGCCTTTTCTCTTTGGAGCGAAGGAGGATGAGAGGTGACCTGGTAGAAGTGTATAAGATGATGAGAGGCATTGATCGTGTGGATAGTCAGAGGCTTTTTCCCCAGGGCTGAAATGTTTGCCACAAGAGGACACAGGTTTAAGGTGCTGGGGGGTAGGTACAGAGGTGATGTCAGGGGTAAGTTTTTTATGCAGAGTGGTGAGTGCATGGAATGGATTGCCAGCAACGGTGGTGGAGGCGGATACGATAGGGTCTTTTAAGAGACTTTTGGAAAGGTACATGGAACTTGGGAAAATAGAGGGCTATGGGTAAGCCCAGTAATTCCTAAGGTAGGGACATGCTCAGCACTACTTTGTGGGCCAGAGGGCCTGTATTGTGCCATTGGTTTTCTGTGTTTGATATAAGACAATAGAAATCATTGGTTTGTTCCATAATTTTATATGTTTCCATTTAGCATGGGTGTCAGCTTCTCCCACTATCCTCTTCTCTTCACTTTCCATATTGCTCCATACAAGATACTGGCACTCCCTGCCTTCATTTACATCCATTGATAGTTTGTTATAATTACAGTATTCCTGCCGAGAGTTACCATACACAGGCTATCTGAACCTGCGGGCAAAGCTACAGTGTTAAGTCAGGCAGGAATGGGATGGTATGCATTTGACTATAATATTGATTTGTTTAATACTTTTAATTTGATCCAAGATAAAGTATTAACATTTATTTCTAAATAAAAATTGCCCACTGGCTTCTTCCTGAGAGTTACATGAATTGCAATCATATGGGCTCCTGGTGACCAGCTTCAGATCAGAATTAGCAAGGACCTTGAAGGAAATTGAGAGAGTGCAAGTAAACCAAATTAGTAATGAAATTATAGGATTTACCATATAAATAGGCTGGCATGGGCGGAACCTTAATGAGAAGAATAATGTATACAAATTTTTGATACCTGTCCACTCAATTATCAGATGAGTGTAAAAGGGATTTTGCAGCATTTTACAGTAAAGGAGACTGTTTAGTTCTGCCTTTTCCATCTACTTTGAGCAGTAACAGTTAATCCTACTGTCATATTTTCTTACCTTCTTTGTATGGCCATTTATCTTTGCAGTACCAAATATTTATCCTACTTTTCTTGAGTTGTAATTTTCAAATACTCTTTGCTCTGTGCTCTGCTGTAACACATGAGAAAACTGGGCATAAACCTAAACCTGCCTCTGTGACACAGCGTGTCTTATTATCAATGTGCTGTGCCATTAGTAGAGATGAATACCTGGTTAATAGTAATCAGCTAGAAGACCATAATGCAATATTGAAACTATGATGATGAAAAGTTACGGCGTGCACCTTAATAATGCATTTAACTTATGACCATAAAATCCTGGCTAACACATAGTTCTAAGAAGGTAATTTAAGTATATTATGTTTAATTCAATGAAGAAAATACAATTTACTACAACTTTAGCCTTTAGTATAACAGATTGATAGATTTATATTTTGAGTTGGTAGAATTCTTTGAAAAGGTTTATTTTTCTGTGATTCTTAATTCTTTTTCTTTTCCTATTTAGATAATTAGCACACCTCAACGTCCACCAACGACAGCTACTCTATTAGTGGAAAGCCCCCATGGTCCTAGTCTACACATGTTAACTCAGGTTGAGACATCAGACACTTCTCCGTGGAGTACAGGGTAATGAAAATAATATTATTCAGATTTTATTTTAAGGAAAGTGTACAAGTATATTTCAGACCATAGGTAAATTAAACTATATGTATAAAAATGTCTTTTGCATGCGTTTGAAGTTCACTTCTGGGTTGAAATAATATTTATGAAATTGTGTGGGTCAAGATGCCCTCTTGAAATTTATCAAGATCTAAAAGGCTAAGAAGCAAGTTGCTTTAAGATTTTTAAAGCAGTTATTCTTGTCTCAAATTTGCTTATTCACATTTGCCTCAGGTGCATTTATTGACATATTCCGTGGTTCAAGTTGCACATCTTAATTTTTGGCTGAGGCAAATAACACGGACCTCATGGTGAGCAACTTGGATCCAAAAATGCAGCGTTCAGGAAAGTTGTGCATATTGATAAAGCTGAGCCAAACAGTATAATTCCTAACAGCATTCTAATTGTTTTATCATAACTATCTTTCAAACTGCACAACATTTTCTTATTTTGTCTATACATAACCAAAATCCTTATTTGGTCACATCATAATGTAGCATGAAAGGTGACATTATGAGCCTTTGAGTTCTGGATTCTAAGCTGTATGTCTGAAGAGTAATTTGGCACACAGGACCATAACACCATAAGATATAGGAGCAGAATTAGGCCATTCATCTCATTGAATCTGCTGTACCATTTTATCATGGCTGATTTGCTTATTGACGTACAGCATGCACGATACTTCATTAGGAGTTTGAAGAGATTTGGTATGTCATCAAAAACTTATATAAATGTACCATGGAGGGCATTGTGACAGGCTGCATCACTGTCTGGTATGGAGGGGTGGGGGGGGGCTACTGCACAGGACCTAAAGAAGCTGCAGAGGGTCATGAATTTAATCAGCTCTTTCTTGGGTACTAGCCTACAAAGTACCCAGGACATCTTCAAGGAGCTGTGTCTCAGAAAGACAGTGTCCATCATTAAAGACTCCCAGCACCCAGGGCATAGCCTTTTCTCACTGTTACCATCAGGTAGGAGGCACAGAAGTCGCCTTCCCCTCTGCCATCCGATTGCTAAATGGACACTACCCTTGAACGCTACTGTTAATGTATATTATTTCTGTTTTTGCACTATTTTAAATTTATTCAACATAAGATTACTGTAAATGATTTATTATTCCTCTTCTATATTATGTATTGTATTGAACTGCTGCTGCTAAGTTAACAAATTTCACGACATATGCCGGTGATAATCATTCTGATTCTGAAATGGGCCCTTCAAACTGTGCCACCCAGCTCCCCCCGATTAGCCTAATCATGGGATGCTTTACAGTGACCGAATAACCTACTAACCAGTACGTCTTAAGACTGGAAGGAGATGAGCACGCAGAGAAAACCCACGCATTCCATGGGGAGGATGTACAGACTCCTTACAGATGATGTTGGAATTAAACTCAGAAATTCACTGGGAACTGTGACAGTACTGCACTAACCACTACCTTGCCATGGTGTCCATTTATTATCCCCCTCAGCCCAATTCTCCTGCCTTCTCACCATGACCTTTGTCTTCTAACCATGAATCTATCAATGTCTGTTTTAAATATACCCAATGTTTTGGCTCCCACAGCCTTCTGTGGCAATGAATTCTAGATTCACCACTCTCTAGCTAAAGAAATTCTTGCTCATCTCTGTTCTAAAGGAATGTCCTTCTATTTTGAAGCTGTGTCCTCTAGTCCTAGACTCCACAATTGGAAATCCTCTCCACGTCCATTCGGTTTAGCCCTTTCAATATTTGGTAGATATCAATGAGATCATCCCTTCATTCTGAACTCTAGCAAGTACAACTCGCCCTCTTGTTGGTGTCCAACCATTTTAATTCCAAACCCCTTTCAAATTCTGGCATGTCCATCCATGGCCTATGCTACTAACACAATGAGGCCACTCTCAGGTTGGAGAAGCAACACCTAATTCTTCCTGAGTGTCCTCCAACCTGAAAATCGATTTCTCTAACTTTGGTAATTTGAATTGAAATTGACTTTATTACTCACATAAATAGTAAAAACAATCTTTACTAAAGATCTTTTACTAAAAATCTCCTGTCTAAGTGTGCAACATGCAATTTATAGTAATTTATAATAAATAGTATGTACAACAGGACAGTCAGTGTAACATAGGAGTACAGTTGTGTCAGCATGAATTAACCAGTCTGATGGCCTGGTGGAAGAAGCTGTCCCGGAGCCTGTTGGTCCTAGCTTTTATGATGCGGTACCATTTCCCAGATGATAGCAGCTAAAAAAAAATTGTGGTTGGGATGATATGGGTCCCCAGTGATCCTTCGGGCCCTTTTTACACACCTGTCTTTGTAAATATCCTGAATAGTGGGAAGTTCACATCTACAGATATGCTGGGCTGTCCACACCACTCTTTGCAGAGTCCTGTGATTGAGGGAAGTACAGTTCCCATACCAGGCAGTGATGCAGCCAGTCAGGATGCTCTCTGTTGTGCTCCTGTAGAAAGTTCTTAGGATTTGGAGGTCCATACCAAATTTCTTCAATCATTTGAAGTGAAAGAGGCAGTGTCCCCTTCTCACCTATCTTATTGCCTCCCTCTGGTTGGTGCTCATCCGCCTTTCCTTTCTCCCCTGGCCCACTTCCCTCTCCTTCCTTTACAGCCCTTTATCTTTTCCACAAATCACCAACCTGCTTCTCACTTTATTCACCACACCCCCACCCACCTACATTCACCTCACCTGGCTTCGCCTACCCCTCTCCTTCCCCTCTCTCCATCACCTTCTGGTTTCTTCAGTCCTGGAGTAGGGTCTAGGCCGGAAGCATTGACTGGTTATACCTTTCCATAGATGCTCCTGACCTGCTGAGTTCCTCCAACATTTTGTGTTTTCAGCAACTGCAGCATCTCTTGTGTTCCTGCCTGTCAGCCAATCTTCTATTCTTGCTAGTATCTTTCTTGAAATACCATGGGCTCTTGTTTAGCAGCCTGTATGTGGCACCTGGTCAAAGGCCTCCTGAAAATCCAAGTAAACAACATTCACTGACTCTACTTTCTCTACCCTGTCTGTTATTTCCTCCTACAGCAGTGCACCATGGTTGTATACCACCTGCACCATGCACTGCAACTGATTATGGAAACTTCCTCAACAATACCTCCCAAACCTGCAGTTTTTACCACATAAAATCGCGTTTTATACTTAAGATTGATATTGCACATGATTCTGACTTAGAAATGCAATGTTTTCACAATGGCAAGTGGCTGAGATACAACCATTGAGATGATTTTTAAACCATTTTGCTCAATACAGTTTCAAGCATTCATGCTGAGAGATATCAGAAATGGCTAAAAGTGAAAATGAAATGATTTCATTACATTGACAAGTTAGGAACTATGAAGAATTCAAAGGTATTGACATTCATCTTGAATGTTACAATGAAAATGAAGAATTGGAGGGTGCAATTGTCAAAAATTTAATGAAGGCAGTTCATTATCTACACTAGGTGTCTGCTGATTTTGCTCATTTACAGTCATTCAAAACAACACTAGATCAATTCTTCCATTGATAACGATTAGGAACTGATAATTTTACAGTACTTTAGTAGTATTGATAGCGTTCTAATTTGTTGAATATTTCGTTTAAATACATAATTTGTTACTCAGTTAAACGGTAGTTAGTCCTGATGAAGGGTCTCAGCCTGAAATGTTGGTTGGTTACTCTTTTCCACAGATGCTGCCTGGCCTGCTGAGTTCCTCCAGCATTTTTGTGTGTAGTTTGTTTTTATATCTTTACGACTATTTCCATGAAACTTTGGCTAATTGTAGCAGCTGCTTAATTGGATCACAATGTACTGGTTCTGGTGTGTCCAAATTAACTGGAATCCACTGTATTTGGGGTCTTTTTTAGAAAAATGAATGAAAAAATTTCTTGCTGGCTCTGTTATTCAGCTTTGCCCATCTGCTAGCTAATTACAAAATAGCCTTTCAAGTTGGACGTTCCGTTGGTTAGATCTAGAAATTTTGTTTCAAAAGACTAACAAAACCTATGAAATAGGTCATCATTAGCCATTCCTAATAACTGTCTTTTTATTTCATTTCTAAGAATTGTTAAGAGTATTGAGCAGGTAAATAATTTTGTGACATAACGTTCTATTGGTTTCAGTCAGTTTCACTGGGGGTCAATGATACTTTGAAAATAGGAGCTAGCAGAAAAGGTTGGACATTTGTTTATATTCTTTAGCTAATTTTCAAGCATATGGCTGTCCCTGTGATCTTATAGATGGATCAGAAGACCCAATTTATCTCTTAAATAAGCCCTTAGTTGGAAATAACAAAAAAGAGTGTTTGATATTTTGTATTTATTCTTTAATTGATCAAATGACATTAATATACCTCCTTCAAAACAATCTATATATCTAGTCCCTTTTTGAAACCAATTGTATAAAAGTTGGTTATCCATTGTAAATGGAATAAGTTTATTTTGTATTAAAGGTCTCTTTGGTAATAATGATTTCTTTATCTCATCATCAACATCTATCTTATCCCATAAATCAATCAAATGTTTTAATATAGGAGATTCTTTCTTTTCCCGTATCCATTTAGATTCCCACTTGTATATAAAATCTTCTGGTATATTTTCTCTTATTTTATCTAATTCTATTCTAATCCATGCCGGTTTATCTTCATCAAAAAAAGATGCTATAAATCTAAGTTGATTTGCTTTATAATAATTCTTAAAGTTTGGAAGTTGTAACCCTCCAAGATCAAATTTCCATGTCAATTTTTCCAATGATATTCTTGACATCTTACCTTTCCAAAGGAACTTCCTCATACATTTATTTAACTCTTGAAAAAACTTCTGTGTAATTGTATTGGTAGTGTTTGGAATAAATATTGTAATCTAGGGAATATATTCATTTTTACAGCATTTACTCTGCCTACTAATGTTATTGGTAACATCATCCATTTATCAAGATCTTCTTGAATATTTTTCAATAATGGTCAATAATTTAATTTATATAAATTCTTTATATCATTATCAACTCTTATACCCAAATATTTTATACCATTTATCGGCCATTTAAATTGAGTTATTAGTCAACATTGACTATAATCTCCTTTAGTAAGGGGTAGAATTTCACTTTTATCCCAATTTATTTTGTAGCCTGATATTTTCCCATATTCTTCCAATCTAGAAGATAATTTACGCAGCGAATACAATGGGTTTGTTAAATAAAACAAAACATCGTCAGCAAATACATTAATCTTATATTCCTCCTGGTTAATTGTGAAACCCATATTATCTGGGTCCGTTCTAATTAATTCAGCTAATGGTTCTATCGCCAACACAAATAAAGCAGGTGATAATGGACAACCTTGTCTAGTTGACTTAACTGAAATGATGTGGAAATTTGACCATTTGTCACTACTTTAGCTTTGGGATTAGTATTTAAGGTTTTAATCCATTTTATAAAAGATACTCCTAATCCATATTTTTCCAATACCTTAAATAAAAAAAATCCTATTCCAATCTATCAAATGCTTTTTCTGCATCTAAAGCAACTGCTACACTCATTTCCTTCCTCTATTTTGTGCCAAATGAATTTTGCTAAGTAACTTGAGTTACATTATCTGCCGATTGTCTATTTTTGATAAATCCTGTTTGATCCATATGTATTAATTTTGGTAAGTATTTAGATAATCTATTAGATAAAATTTTTGCTATTATTTTATAGTCGGTATTCAACAAAGAAATAGGTCTATATGATGTTGGCTTTAAAAGATCTCTATCTTTTTTTGACAATACTATTAAAATAGCTATCGAAAAAGATTCTGGAAGTTTATGCGTTCTTTCCGCTTGGTATATTAACTCCATAAAAGGAGGAATTAGTAAATCTTTAAACTTTTTATAAAATTCGGGTGGAAAACCATCTTCTCCTGGGGATTTATTACTCTGAAATGATCCTAGAGCTTCTTCGACCTCTTTTAATGTAAAAGGCATATCTAATTCCTTCTGTTTTTCCGAATTCAATTTTGGAAGAGTTCTTCTTTCTTTTTCAATCTTTTTATTGAGTTTCATATATATATATAAAAAAAAACATAACATAATAATGAATAGGTTATGAATACAATAGACTTGAAGTTGCATTGGTAATAAGATAATAATATCCTATTAAACATCAACAGAAAAAAGTACATTAATCAATCAAGTCTATATAACTATATATGAAAAAAAACAAAAATAGTCGTCAAAAAAGGAAAAAAAATTGAAAATATGTAAAAGAAAATATATAATGAGAAAAAAAAACACTAAACTAAACTAACATGGGCAATAATAACAGTTTATAGGTATATGATAGTGTCAAAAAAACTCCGGAACTCCATACCTGAACAAGAATAAGCAGAAAGGTCTGGAAAAGGCCAGATTAATTCATATGAAAATGTCGAATAAACGGTCCCCAAGTTTCTTCAAATTTGATTGATGAGTCAAAAATAGTGCTTCTAATTTTTTCCAAACTTAGATATGAAATAGTTTGAGAAAACCACTGAGACGTGGTAGGAGGATTTACTTCTTTCCAGTTTTGTAATATGGACCTTCTGGCCATTAATGTTACAAAAGCAATCATTCATCTGATTGAAGGGGAAAACTGATTACCATCCTCATTTGGTATACCAAAAGTTGCAGTAATAAAATGAGGTTGTAAATCGATATTCCAAATTGAGGAAATGGTAACAAATATGTCCTTCCAATAGTTATGTAAAGTGGGACATGACCAAAACATGTGGGTCAATGAAGCCACTTCTAGATGACACCTGTCACATTGAGGGTTAATATAAGAGTAGAATCGAGCAAGCTTATCTTTAGACATATAAGCTCTATGTACAATTTTAAATTGTATTAAAGCATGTTTAGCACATATAGAAGAGGAATTAACCATTTGTAAAAATTTTTCCCATTTATCTGTTGATATATTATATCGAAGTTCTTTTTCCCATTCTTGTTTAATTCTATCTGATATTTCTGGTTGTATCTTCATAATCATATTATAAATAAAAGCTACTAATCCCTTCTGACAAGGATTTAAGGTAAAAATCAAATCTGAGAAATCCATTGAAGTTGAATTGGGAAAAGATGGTAGAATTTTATGTAAGAAATTTCTGATTTGTAGATATCTGAAAAAATTAGATTTAGGTAATTTAAATTTGTTGGAAAGTTGGTCAAAAGACATCAAAGTACCTTCAAAAAAAAGATCACGAAGACATTTTATATCTTTCCTTTTCCATATGCTAAAAGCTTGATCTGTCAAGGAAGGTTTGAAAAAAAAATTAAGTAAGATAGGGCTATCAAGAACAAAGTTTTTCAGAGTAAAAAACTTACGAAATTGAAACCAAATTCGTAATGTATGTTTGATAACAGGATTAGATATCTGTTTATTGAATTTAACTAAATCAGCAGGAAGAAAAGAACCAAGAACAGAGAATAGAGAATATCCCCTTACCTCATTGCATTCCAAATTTACCCACTGCGGGCACAATGGTGAATCCAAATCTAATTTCCAATACATTAGGTTACGAATATTATTCGCCCAATAGTAAAATCTAAAGTTAGGTAAAGCTAAACCACCATCTTTTTTAGATTTTTGTAATTGCTTTTCACTTAACCTGGGGTTTTTATTTTGCCACACAAATGAGGAAATTTTTGAATCAATGTTGTCAAAAAAAGATTTAGGAATAAAAATTGGTAAGGCTTGAAATAAATATAAAAATTTCGGTAAAATCATCATTTTAATAGCATTAATCCGACCAATTAATGATAGGAATAAGGGAGACCATCTTGTAGTAAGTTGTTGAATTTGATGAAGCATAGGTAAAAAATTCAGTAAATAAATCTTTATATTTCTTGGTAATTTTTATATCTAAATAGATAAAGTTATCAGTAACAACTTTAAATGGTATCCTGTCATTCAATAAAGTTTGCGCGTTTAAGGGAAATAATTCACTCTTATCCAAGTTTAATTTATAACCAGAAAAGCTACCAAATTGAGCCAACAAGGATAAAATAGCGGGAATAGACCTGTCAGGATCAGAAATATATAACAGCAAGTCATCAGCACAAAGTGATAATTTGTATAACTTCTCATTACGGGTAATACCAAAAATATTAGGAGATTCACGAATAGCAATGGCTAAAGGTTCTAATGCAGTATTAAATAATAAAGGACTTAAGGGACAACCTTGTCTCGTACCACGAGATAATTGGGGAAGAAAAGAGGATCTATAATTATTTGTAAGAACAGAAGCAACAGGTTTATAATATATTAATTTAATCCATGATATGAAATTAGGACTAAAATTAAAATTTCTCAATGTATTAAATAAGTATGTCCATTCAACTCTATCAAAAGCTTTTTCAGCATCTAATGAGATAACACATTCTGGGATTGTGGGTGATGAAGTATAAATTATATTAATCAATTTTCTAACATTAAAAAAGGAATACCGATTCCTAATGAAACCAGTTTGATCTTCTGAAATAATCTGTGATAGTACCTTTTCTAATCTAATGGCTAAAATTTTTGTAAGAATCTTAGAATCTACATTTAATAATGATATAGGGCGATAAGATGCACATAAAGTAGGATCTTTATCTTTTTTAAGAATTAGAGAGATAGTAGCTTCATAAAAAGATTGAGGTAATCTCTTCTTAGCAAACGCGTCATTAAAGATTTCACATAACCAAGGGGAAAGCAAAGGAAGAGTTATTTGTGATAAAAACCTTTCTATCTTGACATTATCATTTTGTGATTCTGATTGATACAGTTCAGGATAAAAATTCTTAAAAGTTTCATTAATTTCTAAAGGTTTATAAGTAATTTTATTTACACTTGTTCTAATTGCATTTATCGTTTTGGAAATCTGGTCTGTTTTTAACTGCCAAGCAAGAATCTTGTGTGATCTTTCAGCTAGTTCGTAATATCTCTGTTTAGTTCTCATAATTGCTTTTTTCTGTTCGGTATGTCTGAAGTGTATTATATTGTAGCTTCCTGTTAACAAGTTGTCTTCGTTTTTCTTCTGTCATATATCTTTGAGATTCTTTTTCTAATTTTGTAATCTCTTTTTCCAATTGATCTATTTCTACCATATATTCCTTCTTAATTTTAGAAGTGTAACTTATTATCTGGCCTCTCAAATATGCCTTCATTGCTTCCCATACTATAAATTTATCATCAACTGAATGTAAATTTGTATCTTTAAAAAAAACTGAATCTGCTTTTTCATGAAATCACAAAAATTGACGTTTTAATAACATTGAATTCAATCTCCAACTGTAAATCGATTCCTCTTTATCCATCATTGTCAAGGGGGAATGATCTGACAATATTCTTGCTTTATATTCCATATTTTTCACTCTTGAATATTCATTGATAATAGGAAAAAATCTATCCTTAAAAATTATTTATTTATTAAATTTTAGAAAATTACAAGAATAAATGTGATGATAAAATAGTAAGAAAAATAATATTGACCCTCCCCCCTCCCCTTAACCCTCTTCCCCCCCCTTAACCCTTGTCTAAAGAAAGAAAAAAAAAGAAAGAAAAGAAAGATTGCCTGGATATCGGAGGATCCCCACATTCTCCATGGAGTTCAAAATAATTTTAATACTTATTTTTACTTTCCCCAATTACTTTATAATTTTATCTTCAAAGGATAATCCTATCTTTTGTAAGTATGGGAACCAAATTTTCAAAAATATATCATTCATTTCTTAGATTATATATAATTTTTTCAAGTGGAATACAACTATGTATTTCATTATTCCAACGATCCATAGTTAAATATAAATCAGATTTCCAAGTAACTGCGATAACTTTTTTGGCTACTGCCAATGCAATTTTTATAAATTTTTTCTGATGCTTATTCAATTTAAGTTTCGGTATTGACCCTACAATGTCACCTAATAAAAATAATACAAGACTGTAGCGGTGTGCTACACGCAGCGCTAAAATTACGACACGGAGTCGGTAACTGCAGTCGAAGGAAAAAAACTTTATTCGAAAACTTCAGCCTCACTTTTAAGCCTCTGTCAACCGGCCCCCCATGGCGAAGAGGCTCCAAAGCTCTGTGCTCGCAAACCCCCGTAGGCTATCTAATTGTGAGTCGGTTCGGATACGCTAGGAAATGAGTCGCCACAAGACTATGTGGGAGTTGTACTCCAGTAATTTGTTCCAATAAAAGTCTTAGATTTATCCAAAATGGTTGAATTTTAAAACCAGACCAAGTAGAATGTAAAAAAGTACCAATTTCTTGATTACATCGAAAACATTGGTCAGACAAAAAATCTATCCTTGAATAAGTTTTATGTCTATTTGAATAAAATGAGTAATCTTTCTTTTGGATTAATTCTCCATATATCAATCAAATTTAAGTCTTTCATCAATGATAAAGTTAATTTTGCTACTTTTGATTTTGTAACAACCTTTGTTGATCTACCTAAAACTGGGTCTAGACAAAAATTAAAATCTCCACCTATTAATATTTTGTCATGTCCATCAGCCAGATTCAAAAAGGCCTTGTATAAATTTTACATCATTTTCATTTGGTGCACAAATATTCATAAGAGTCCATAGTTCTGAAAAAATTTGACAATGTATAATTACACATCTCCCCGCAGAATCAATTAATATATTTTGTATTTTAATTGGTAAAGTTTTATTAACCAAAATTGCAACTCCCCTCACCTTTGAATTAAATGAAGCTACAATAACATTTCCGACCCAATCTCTCTTTAATTTCTGATGTTCTATCTCTGTTAAGTGTGTTTCTTGTAAAAAAAAAGCTATATCTATTTTCATTTTCTTAATGTATGTTAAAATTCTTTTTCTTTTCACTGGTCCATTAAGCTCATTAACATTAAAACTTTAAAAATTCAGTCAATTAGTCATTATTTTTAACAGGGTTACTCCAGTCTATAGTAATACCTAACCTTTCAATTTTCATAGTACCTCGGGGAATCTTTTTAAAATTCTCCATGTTGCTATGTTTCTCCCCCCGGATTGTCTCCCCCTTCCCTGATTGTCCAGGCAAAGAAAGAAAGATAAAAGAAAAATAGATTATAAATAAAAAAAATAACAAAATACCCCACTACTAATGTTTTGAATTTAAAAGAGCACAACATTACCCCCCTCCGTTGTATAGGTCATGGCAATCGCCATGATTACACACGTGATTCCCGTAGCAATCGTTCCGAAGTTCCTCCAGCTCCCCATAACATAAATAAGTATATATAAGAGAAGAAAAAATAATATCACTACTCTCGATTAATATTTCTCAAATTTTTACCTTTCTCCCCTTGTATCATATAATTAAGAATATATATAAATATTCTTCTGTCCTTAAATATCCATCAACTCCATTCACTGTCCCTGTCTTCATCTTTAATCCGTTTCACTTTTAAATCTTTGGCTGTGGTTAGCGAATATTTGGGAGTTCTTTTGCAAATTCTTCCGCATCCCAATAATCAGTAAAAAATCTTCTTTTTCTGTCATCCAAAAAAATTATCAGGGTTGCCTGGTAGCGCAATATAAATTTATAACCTTTTTCCCATAAAATTTTTTTCGATAGGTTAAATTCCTTCTTTCTCTTCAAAAGGTCATAACTTATATCAGAATAGAAAAGAACTGTTTTCCCTTCTATCATCAATGGCCCATTTCTCTTTCTGGCACGTTGAGCAGCCGCCTTCAGGATCTTTTTATCTTGATATCTTAAGCATTTTATTAAGATTGATCATGAGTTTGGATCAACTTGAGGTCTTGATCTTAAGGCTCCGTGAGCCCTTTCAATTTCAATTAACTGGGTTTCTTCTTCCATTTCCAAAATTTCCAGAATCCATTTTTGAAAAAAATTTATTGGATCCTCTCCCTCTATACCTAAAGAGTCCAACAATCTTAATATTATTTCATCTGCTAAAATTTTCAAGTACATCCACTTTTTCCAACAACCGTTTTCTTTCTGATGTCCAGGCAGAAATATTATTTTCCATTTTATTCACTCTATCAATGGTGTCTCCCATTATTTCTTCCAAGTTTTTAATTTTCTTGTCCATTTTGTCCTGTCTTTTCATCATTTTATCAAGCATAATCTTCATATTTTTAATATCTTTTTAATTGCTTTTAATGCTTTTAACTCATGCATTATTTGCACCAAAGTTTTTTTTTTATGTCTCCAATATCACCTCCAACCTCTTCCTGTTGCTCTTCTTTGTTTTGTCTCTTCATCTTCGTCTGATTTATCCAGAGAATCTGATTCCACCTCATATTCACTTTCACTTTCAGTTCCAATCATAGCTGGGATTTGTAGTTTGGGTTGCTCGTGTTTGCACATGCCCCTTCCTTCACGCATGCGCAATTCCTGTTGCTCTGTTTTTGGGGAAATGGTTGATGTTGCCGCAGTTTCCTGTTCTGTATCGCCGGAGGTAAATTGCACTTGAGCCCGAGGCTCTTTCATGGCGGCCGGCCTTGATTCTTTTCCAACTTGTGTTGTCTTCAAAGTAGTAGTTTTCTTCTGCTTCTGTTTAGGAGACATATCTTAAGACAATCCTGAGTAGTTTATAAGTAATTTTTTAAAAGTATTTACTAACTTTTCTTCAGTTAAACATTATTTTACTGTTTTTTTATGGGAGAGCTGGATTTCCACGTCTCGATCCTACGTCATAACGTGACGTCCCCCAATCTGTTAAGAATTCTCTATCTATTCCTTTATGATTAGCTCAATTGTCTCATATTATCTGCCTCAGTTTTTGCTTCTCAGCTGCATCTACATGCCTTGGCTCAGCAGCATTATCTGGAAACGTCAGGTTTGAGATTAAAATCTTAAGTGAACTACAATTACTGGAAATCTAAAATACAGTTGGCCCTCCTTATCCGCGGATTCCGCATGTGCGAGTTCAACCAACTGCGGATTGGGAAAACCCAGAAGTGCTCTTCCAGCACTCGTTGTTTGAGCATGTACAGACTATTTTTTCTTGTCATTATTCCCTAAACAATACAGTATAACAACTATTTATGTAGCACTTATATTGTATTAGTTATTATAAGTAATCTAGAAATGACTTGAAAGTACAGTCACTCCCAGGGTTATGAATGAGTTCCGTTCCTGAGTCTGTCTTTAAGTCGGATTTGAAGTCGGAACAGGTACATTCAGTACTATTTAGTGTCAGTTAGTCAAACGTTTTTCTTAGTATATAATACATATTTTACCTTTCTATTCATATAAAACACTTAAGAAACATACGTATTTCAATAATTAAACCACTGCATTGCTTAGTAATAACTAGTTTTCATCGGGGCAGGGCCATTAAAGTTCATGCTCCATTAAAGTTGTTCCAATCGTTGACCAACTGTATGTAGCCTAACACTTTTCCAGTGACTGATGGCATTTCACCTTATTCTGATCGCTTTATTACTTCCATCTTATTTTCTTTTTTTTTTGTAATTTGTTTTTTTTATTGAAGTTCATCAAACAAACATTTCCATAAGATGTATTTCAGACATTGTACGTATATATCATATAATCATATATATCACGAAATCGCCACAAAGTATTTATCTGGGATACACACTTATAGAAAAGAGTGGAAAGAAAAAACAAGCAAGAGGAAAGAACTATGTACAAGTAGGGAGTGATCTTTTTTTACAACAGATTCATTGATTTGTGAGAATAAAATCAGGCCTATGAGGCATTATGTAGTTAAACCATTTTTCCCAGTATGAATCAAATTGTTCCAGCTTATGATTAACAGATGCTGTTATCTTCTCCATTTTGTAAATGTCCATTGTAATTTCCATCCATGTATTTAAAGTTGGGCTCTCCTGTGATAACCATTTCCTAGTAAGAGTCTTTTTACCAGCCACCAACAGTATATTCATTAAATATTTATCTTTTCAACCATTCTTGAGGTATTTATCCAAAATATATGGTCTTACTCTCCAAGGGTATTTCACATTTAAAGATGTCTGGTAGGGCAATGTGTATTCCCCTCCAATAGTTTTTGATAACAGGGCAGTCCCAAAAAATATGATAATGATTTGCATTTTGATTTCCACAATTTCTCCAGTAAACAGGGAGGTTATAGGTTACTATCATAATGGGATTTCTGAGAGGGTGTAATAAAATATCTTATCAAGTTTTTCCATCCAAACTCCCTCCATTTCTATGAATCGGTACACTTCCATTGATATCTCCATATTGTTGTCCATTCTTCCTCAGATATAATTATCCCTCCTTCTCCTATTTTGTTTTAATGTATGAAGTCGAATGTATTTTAAGATTTGACAACCCCTTATACATGCTTGAAATGATTCTACTACCATTATCTGAGTGATATGCTTTTCTAAAGAACTCTTATCAAGCATGTATTTGCCTTGGTTACATTTTTAAGCATCTTATTAAATATTGTCGCATCTGTAAATACCGATTTTAAAAAATCTTGTTTTTCTAATAAGTGTTTCTCTTTACGCATTTCAAAACTGAACAGTGCTCCTTCTTTCATTATGTTGCAAAGAACTGTTATTCCTTTAGCTGTCCAGTCCTTAAATCTAGCATCCAATTTATTTGGTGTAAAATCAGTCATATGCACACCATTTAAGAATTGCAATATCTCCCTCTAGATTATATTTTTTTATAGTAGTTTTCCATATTTTAAGAGTCAATTTCACCCATGGGTTATCAATAGGATTTATGTACCTTTGCAGGTTGTTATCAGCCAAAATTGCTTGTATGGGGATGGGAAGTACCCGCTCCTCAATGTTTTTCCATTGAGCGTCATATGATGGGTTGCACCAACATATCACAGCTATCAACTGTGCTGCAAAATAATAATTTCTAAGAGAAGGCAAGCCCCATCCCCCTTTTCCTTTGCTAATCGCAAAGTTTTGAGATGAACTCTAGGCCTTTTACCCTGCCAACTATACCTTGATAGCATCTTGTTCCATTCATTGAATTGATTTTGATTAATCTCTATTGGTAGAGATATAACAGTCTGGGCAGTATATTCATTTTAATAGACTCGATCCTTGAACTGAGACTGAAAAAAGGAATCAGGCTCCATCTTGCCACATCTTCCTTAATTTTTTTTATATAGAGGCTGATAATTACATTCTGATAATTTTGCCGAATCTTTTGGCATAATGATGCCCAAATATTTGAAAGACTCTGTGTGCTATGCCCAGGGGTATCGACTTTCAATTTCTCTTGCAGGGCTATAGTAATATGAAAGTAATTGGGTTTTGTATATGTTGATCTTGTATCCTGATAATTGACCATATTGTTCAAAGGATTTCATCAATTTAGGTAAAGAGCATGTTGGTTGCCCTAGATCAGGGGTCGGCAACCCTCGGCTCTTTCATCTCTGTGCTGCGGCTCCCTATGGCTTTGGAAAATAAATGATGAGTATTTAATTAAAATGTATTTTATGTTAGTTTTTGAAATGTAATTCTAAATTTGAAGATTATGGTGAGCTTGTACAATCTAAATAAAAGTGTTTTTTGTCGCTATTAATATACGTCACCACTGCCAATGCCTGACACTCGCCAGTGCGCGATTTCTTTAATTTTTCGATCCAAGGTAGGCTAACTGGAGAATTCTAAAAAAAGAAAAGTGACTGAAGAAAACAGAACAGAGTGACTGGAAAAGCTACACTTCATGGTAGACATGACAGCGCACCTGAACACGCTAAACACAGCTCTTCAGGGGAAAGGACGCACAGCCCTGCACATGTTGGAGGATGTTTTGGCATTCGAGCGCAAGTTGACAGTGCTTGCCAGAGATTTACAGAAAGGCACATTGTCTCAGTTCCCCAATTTGAGAGAGTTCAGACAAGCTCACGACATGATAAATTCGGAGTATTTACATTCTCCCATCATCGCAATGCAAACATCGTTTGGGAAACGCTTCTGTGAGTTCAGAGAGGGAAAAAAACACATTATCCTTCCCGGTCACTCCCCTAAGCATCGATCCATCCCTACTGAATACAACTGCATTGGCAGGTGTGAGTCAACCTGATCTTGAGATGGAACTGGCCGACATAGCCGACAAAGTCATATGAGTGTCCAAGTATAGACGCTTGACAGCAGACCTTGAAGATGTTGCCCATCAGAAGGCCGTTCTTGCTCATGGAGTGATATTGAAAACCTCCCCGAACCAGACAAACTTGTGTTCGAAACATGGAATGCTGTCCCCGACATTTATGTAAACATTAAAAAGTATGCGCTTGGAGTCCTGTCGATCTTTGGATCCACATATGTATGTGAGCAGGTGTTCTCCAACATGAACTTTATTAAAAAGAAACATTGCGCACACCTCACAGATGACAGCTTGCGATCCTGTGTAAAGATGAAGGTGATGACATACAGCTCTGATATGCAGACGCTGTGCGCTGAGGTCCAGGAGCAGAAATCCCATTAACCAAGTATGATAAATATTTTAATTGCCTATTATTTTGCGTATATTCATATTTTTTCATTGTTATATTGTTTTTCATTGAAATAGTCCTTTTATTTTTCAGGTTGACAGCTGGCTGACGTTATTTTTGGTTTGCTGCTGGCGGACAATTTGAGTTCGGCGTTTTTCATAAATACAAGAAGGACTCAAATAGACATTGAGTATTTTACTTAAAAGTAACCGTCAACCCATCGTCTTTTTTTCAGAGTTCAAAATGTTTTTGTTGCATGCAGAAATGTAATTTCATTTTCTCTGCAGGAGTTCATCGATTTCATAAATGCAACACATTATAGTTTGTTTATACATAGCATAGAGGCAAAAAAAATGTTGTATGCAGTGTTATTTCATTTTAAATTTCAAACGGGTTTTGTGGCTCCCAGTGTTTTCTGTGGGAAACGGGTCCAAATGGCTCTTTCAGTGGTAAAGGTTGCCGACCCCTGCCCTAGATAGATCAAAATGTCATCTGCATAACAAGCCAATTTATGCTCTGTCCCTTTAATAGTAATTCCCCTGATATCTTCATTTTGTCTGATGTATTGAGCTAATGGTTCCAGATAGACAATAGGTGCAGAAGTAGACCATTCGGCCCCTCGAGCCTGCACCGCCATTTTGAGATCATGGCTGATCAATTACCATCAATACCCGGTTCCTGCCTTGTCCCCATATCCCTTGATTCCCCTATCCATAAGATACCTATCTAGCTCCTTCTTGAAAGCATCCAGAGAACTGACCTCCACTACCTTCCGAGGCAGTGCATTCCAGACCCCCACAACTCTCTGGGAGAAGAAGTTTTTCCTTAACTCTGTCCTAAATGACCTACCCCTTATTCTCAAACCATGCCCTCTAGTACTGGACTCTCCCAGCATCTGGAACATATTTCCTGCCTCTATCTTGTCCAATCCCTTAATAATCTTATATGTTTCAATCAGATCCCCTCTTAATCTCCTTAATTCCAGCGTGTACAAGCCCAGTCTCTCTAACATCTCTGCGTAAGACAGTCCAGACATCCCAGGAATTAATCGCGTGAATCTACGCTGCACTTCCTCTACAGCCAGGATGTCCTTCCTTAACCCTGGAGACCAAAACTGTACACAATACTCCAAGTGTGGTCTCACCAGGGCTCTGTACAAATGCAAGAGGATTTCCTTGCTCTTGTACTCAATTCCCTTTGTAATAAAGGCCAACATTCCATTAGCCTTCTTCACTGCCTGCTGCACTTGCTCATTCACCTTCAGTGACTGATGAACAAGGACTCCGAGATCTCTTTGTATTTCTCCCTTACCCAACCGTAAGTCGTTCAGATAATAATCTGCCTTGCTGTTCTTGCTCCCAAAGTGGATAACCTCACACTTATTCACATTAAACGCCATCTGCCAAGTATCTGCCCACTCACCCAGCCTATCCAAGTCACCCTGAATTCTCCTAACATCCTCATTACATGTCACACTACCACCCAGCTTAGTATCATCAGCTGATGTTATTTTCTATGCCTTCATCCAAATCGTTAACGTAAATGGTAAACAGCTGTGGTCCTAATACCGAGCCCTGTGGCACCCCACTAGTCACCACCTGCCATTCCGAGAAACACCCATTCACCGCTACCCTTTGCTTTCTATCTGCCAACCAATTTTCTATCCATGTCAATGCCTTCCCCCACCGATGCCCTGAGCTTTGATTTTACCCACCAATCTTCTATGTGGGACCTTATCAAATACCTTCTGAAAATCGAGGTACACTACATCCACTGGATCTTCCCCGTCTAACTTCCTGGTTACATCCTCGGTAAATCCTTGCTGGTTCGGCCCAATCCTATCACTGTTATCTAGATATGCCACTATTTCATCCTTAATAATGGACTCTAGCATCTTTCCCACCACCGATGTCAGGCTTGACAGGTCAATAGTTCTGGGTTTTCTCCCTCCCTCCTTTCTTAAAAAGTGGGATAACATTAGCCATTCTCCAATCCTCAGGAACTGATCGTGAATCTAAGGAACATTGGAAAATGATTACCACCACATCCGCAATTTCCAGGGCCACCTCCTTTAGTACCCTAGGGTGCAGACCATCTGGACCTGGGGATTTGTCAGCCTTCAGTCCCATCAGTTTTCTCATCACCGTTTCCTTCTGTTACGAATTTCCGTAACTGGATCACTTACCAGCAAAGATAGAGAGGTCCGTTGAAGTCTGCTGGTACTATTTTTAAAAGTATTTATTGATAAAGGGGCACAAACGTAAGATTAATGCAAACGTACAGATAATATACGTCGTCAATACTAAATCTAAAGCGCAGGTATGATCATAACCAATAAAACGTAACTCTATCGTTGTCTAGGGGATAAAGTATTGTCCAATGGAAATATAAAAGTCATTAGCTCGTTCAGGCTGCAGCATTTTGGGTTTAAGAGAGGGAGGCGTTTAAACTTGCCCAAGTCTTTTATGATGCCAATCCGTTGAGTCGGGAGCGGGTTTCCCCGTTGTTAGCTAAAAAGCCGTTTTCCGTGGTTTCAGCCACCAATTCCAGCCACTGAATTGAACGCGCGTGGCTTGGTTTCCGATGACCGTCTGCTGTTATGTGGTCGCTTAACGTTTCTTTTGGTGCGTCTGAGAGGTTGTTCCTACAGCCCCTCTTTTATTCTGACTCACAGGGTCGTAGATGTCAATCAGGTTGGGGGTGATGCAATCTCCCTCAACCAGCCCACTTTGCCCGGGGGCATTCACGTAGCAGAGCATCTCAATCCACAAATCTGTCTCCAAGAGACAATGGCCATGTCCTGTAGCTTTACATCGCCGGAGAAAAGAGCCAGCCTGCACGTCTCTTTTCCCAACCCAACACGTGATCTTGCGATTCTCACAAAGGAGGGGGGCTACGGACGTAACACTTCCAAATGTCAATCTGTTTCATTTCCTCTGTTACTCTATGTCCTTGGCCCATCCATACATCTGGGAGATTGCTTGTGTCTTCCTTAGTGAAAACAGATCTAAAGTACTCATTAAATTCTTCTGCCATTTCTCTGTTTCCCATAATAATTTCACCCAATTCATTCTTCAAGGGCCCAACATTGTTCTTAACTATCTTCTTTCTCTTTGCGTACCAAAAAAAAAAAAAGCTTTTGCTATCTTCCTTTATATTCCTGGCTAGCTTGCGTTCGTACCTCATTTTTTCTCCCCGTATTGTCTTTTTAGTTAAGTTCTGTTGTTCCTTAAAAACTTCTGTCCTCCCACTCACCTTAGCTCTGTCATATTTCCTTTTTTTTTAAATGCTATGCAATCTCTGATTTCCTTTGTCAACCACTGTGGCCCCTTTCCCCCCTTTGAATCCTTCCTTCTCTGGGGGATGAACTGATTTTGCACCTTCTGCATTATTCCCAAGAATACCTGCCATTGCTGTTCCACTGTCTTTTCTGCTAGGCTATCCGTCCAGTCAACTTTGGCCAGCTCCTCCCTCATGGCTCCATAGCTTCCCCTGTTCATCTGCAACACTGACACCTCCCATCTGCCCTTGTCCTTCTCAAATTGCAGATAAAAGCTTATCATATTATGATCACTACCTCCTAATGGCTCCTTTACTGCAAGATCGCTTATCAAATCCTGTTCATTACACAACACTAAATCCAGAATAGTCTTGTCCCTGGTCGGCTCTCGTACAAGCTGTTCCAAGAATGCATCCAAGATATAACGTGAAGAGTAGTGGTGACCATGTACAACCCTGTCTCTTGCCCCTTTCTAGGGTAAGACTATTTGATAAAAATCCATTGATTTTAATCTTAGCAGTAGGATTGTCATATAGTGTCTGTATAGTTTTAATAATTGTCTTGGAAACCAAATCTATGTAAAACTCTGTAAAGAAAATTCCAATTAACCGAATCAAGTACTTTTTCCAGAGTCCACACTTATCACTATTGCTTCGATTTTATTTTTTTGTATATGATCCATAATGTGAAGTGTCCTTCGTATATTGTCTTGAGTCTGGCGTTGTCGTATAAAACCTGTCTGATCATTACGTATCAGTATGGGTAGAAACTCCTCTAATCGTTTGGCCACAATGGAGGTAAATAACCTATAATCTACATTAAGAACGAATATTGGTCTAAATGACCTGCATTCCATTTTATCCTTCTTTCGGTATAGCTGAGATTATTGCTTCCTTTCCACCTTATTTTCAATCGTGATGGTGATTATTTTCGTGAATAGAAACATTGCGGATTCAGAGCTGCGCTGGGTCCTAATGTACATCGCACTGAAACATGTTAAATAAAGTACCGTGTTCCGCTGGGTCCTAAAGACCACTGCACTGAGACAGGTTAAATAAGGGACTTGAGCATCTGCGTTTTTTGGTATCCGCGGGAGGTTTCAGAACCAATCCCCTGCAGATAAGGAGGGCTGACTGTAAAAGCAAAATGCACCAGATCAGGCTGCATCTCTGCAAAGAGAAACAGCTAATGTTTCAAACTGAACATCTGATGCAACCTGACCTGAGTACTTAAAGGATTTTCTTTTTTATTTATTTTATCAGGTTAGAACAGGATTTCTCAACAGGGGGTTCTGCAGAACCCAAGGGTTCCGCAAGAGGTCACTTGGGGTTTTGTAAGAGATCATGATTTTAAAAAAAACATTTTTGAGCTTAACGTGACATGCCATGCTAGCACTCAGAGTGGTGGGCAGTGACTGGGCAATCCCGTTAGCGATCTCGTTAGAGGTCTCTAAGCCCAGTATAGCAGTGCACAGTAGGACCATGTTTATTTGGTTGAGACCATTCTCAGTTTTTGACACAAACTCTCCCAACTTAGTCTGTGGCATCCCAAATTGCCTCCCCCAACTTCCCTTGTGCACCGCCAACTGACTTCTAGGAGTGAACAAATTCTACAGGAGTAATAGAATATTGGAGTGCAATTTTTATTCTAAATACATTTTTACACAGTAAGATCATGCTGTAAATGTTGCGGAAGGTGGATTGTGTAGGTTAGAAGTGAATTGCATTGTGGAGTTTTTGAATTTTTTGCAATTTTCTGATTTTGTTATTTATTATACTGTTCTTTTTTATATTGTATTAACCCCTGTATGTTACAGACATATCTGATGGTACAGTCTTCTGAGTCATTGGTTAAGCAAGCTAGGGCTTTGTTCTTTAGAGCAAAGAAGAATGAGAGGTGACTTGATAGAGGTGTATGTAATCCAGGTTGATGAGTAAATAGATTTCATCAATAAATGTGATGTAGCATTTGAAAGATTTGTAAATGATGGTGAAATTCAAGAAAACTTCTGTTGCATAAAGCTGCCCAAAACAAGCAAAGGCCAAGATATATTTAATGTTTTGTCATCATATCTGGAAGCAAAAGGTCGAAAGTTGCAATTGGAGGAACTGTGTTGTTTTAGTTTATGACTTTTAGTAACTTTACAATTCAACATTGTTAATAAATTTTTATGTTGTAAATAGAACTAATTAAAATCAATTTACAACCTTTATTTAAATTATATCTGTCAAGCCTACCTTTAGAAAAATTAAATACTATTTGGCTTAAGCCAGTTATTTATCAGAAATTTATTATGTTTGTCTTACGAGTTTTTAAAATTTATGAAAGAGAAAGATTAATTTCAAGAAAGGTTTGGCTAAAAATTCAGTCTCTATTCAAAAGAGCATTGACAATTATTTTTGAATTATTGTATCTACAACTTACTGATCACGCCAACATACCATGAGCTGTAGATGTAATTTTTACACAGGGGTTCCCTGAAAACTGAAAATTATTTCAAGGGTTCCTCCAGGCAAAAAGGTTGAGAAAGACTGTGTTAGAGACTGATCTATCTGTAATCTGATTTGTTGCACTGTTGGTCCAATATCCTGGCTCATCAGGACCTAAATACTGGTATGAGCAACATCATTGGTCCTTTTGTAAATTCAACTATAAAGTTGAGTCATGCAAATTTTCATTAAATACAATCAGTTGCAGCTTTACTAGGTGCACTTTGTTAATGCAAATATCTAATCAGACAATAATTTGACAGCAACTCTATATAAAAGCATGCAGGCCTGGTCAAGAGGTTCCATTGTTGATCAGACCAGGCATCAATAGAGAAGAAATGTGATCTAAGTGACTTGGAGTGATTGTTGGTGTCAGGCAGGGTTGTTTGAGTATGTCAGAAACTGCTGATCTCCTGAGATTTTAATACAGAAGTCTCTAATGGTGCGCAAAACAAAAAAACATCTAGGGAGTGGCAGTTCTATGAGTGGAAATGCCTTATTAATGAAAGGTCAGAGGAGAATGGCCAGACTTTCAAGCTGACAGGAAGATGATAGTAACTCAAATAACCATACATTACAACAGTGGTGTGCAGAAGAGCATCTGAGTGCACAATGCAGTGATGTGGATAAGTCGCAGCAGTAGAAGACCATGAGCATACTGAAATGCACTGTGGCCACTGAGTGTATTTTCGTTACTTAAAAAAATTAGCACACCTAATTCATGACCAAAGGACGAAACGTTTTGAAATTTTAATTGTTTACTTTTCAGTAAAAGGAACAAAAAGGGTGAAAAGAATGGCAAAGGATTGCGGCACTTCTCAATGAAGGTTTGCGAAAAAGTGCAGCAGAAAGGAACAACTACCTACAATGAAGTGGCAGATGAGCTGGTGGCAGAATTCAGTAATACCAACAACCAGGAATCTGGCTCTGATGAAGTAAGGCATAATTAAATTTTAGCACATTAAAACTGTTTGCTTTTTTGGCATAAATCATGCAGAACCTCTCACATTGAGATGGAGGAAATTGATTTTAATCAATTTTATGTTTTGTATGCCACTGACATCCCTACAGTGACCAGGGCAGTTAATAAAAATGCTTAACCTAATCAAACCTTTATTTTAACTGCAGATGAAGCAAATCTGTAAGTTCTTTCTAAACAAATAGGACATCTCAGCACAGTACAGGATCTTTGACCCAGGATGCTGTGCTGATCTTATAAACTACTCTTAAGATCTTCCGTCTCACATAACCCTTCATTTATCAACCAAAAATCTGCCTAATGTATCTGATTTTTTAGAGACCCCTGGCAACACACTCCATGCACCCACCATTCTCTATGTAAAACCACTTGCCTCCCCCCTGTACTTTCCTCCAATCACCTTAAAATTAAGCCTCCTTGTATTTGCTACTTCCACCCTGGGGAAAAAGTCTGGCTGGCTACTCAATCAGTGCCTCTTATCTTGTACACCTCTATCAAGTCACCTCTCTTCCTTCTTTGCTCCAGAGAACAAATCCCTAGCTTGCTCAGCCTATGTCCTCATAAAACATTCTGTTCAATCCACGCAGCATCCTGTTATATCTCCTCTGTGCCCTCTAAAGCTTCCACATCCTGTAATGAGATGACCAAGTTAACACATTATTCCAAATGTAGTCTAGCCAGGGTTTTATAGAGCTGCAACATTGCCTCATGACTCTTGAACTCAGTCTCCTGATTAGTGAAGGCCAACACACTATATGCCTTAACAACCCTAAAAACATGTGCAGAATCTTTGAGGGATCTATGAACGTGGACCTCTCTGTTCCTAGACACTGCTAAGAATCTTGCTATTCTCCCCAGTATTCTGCCTTCAAATTTGACTTTACAAAGTGAATCTCTTCGCACTTTTTTGGGTTGAACTCCATCTTCCACTTCTCAGCCCATCTCTGCATCCTGTTAATGTCCCATTGTACCTCTTGGCATCTGCAAGCTTACTAACCCATGCTTCCTCATCCCAAGTCATTTATAAAGATCAGAAAGAGCGGATCCCCATGGAATATCACAGGTAACTGACCTCCAGTTAGATTACACTCCATCTACAACTACCCTTTGACATGTATGGTGTTAGATATGTGGGTTATGACTGAAGAAAAGAATGGCTGGTGTCACTTAGAACTATTGTGCAAAGGTGTTTATTAAGTGCATCAAAAAGCAAACTTACAAAAACATTAAGTCCATTCTTTCAAATCCAGTTACATACCTGATTCAAAAAGGTGTACAAGATAAATGTCCATTATCCACTTAGAAACCTAGGCAAGTGAGTCTACTACTTTCAAAGTATGGACTGAACATTTGTGAAAATAAAGCATTTGATAGCGCTGGGCCCATATTCATTGGACTTGAAGAGAATGAATAGGGATGTCATTGAAACCTGTTGAATATTGAAAGGCCTAAATAGAATGGATGTGGGAAGGATATTTCCTGTGTGGCAGAGTCCAGGACCAGAACAGAACAGAGATGAGGAAAAATTTCTTTAGTCGGAGGTGGTGAATCTGTGGAATTCATTGCCACAGGCGGCTGTGGAGGCCAAGTCATTGGGTATATTTAAACCAGGTTGGTTCTTGATTAATAGTGTCAAAGGTTATGGGGAGAAGGCAGGAGAATAGGGTTGAGAAGGATAATAAATCAGCTGTGATAGAATGGCAGAGTAAACTCTGGGCTGAATGGTTGAACTCTGCTCCTATATTATTGACTACAGTGTGGACAGGTGTGGAAAATCGACATCTTTGTAAATATTTAGACTGAAATGCTGAAGTGTGATTGTGGAGAGTATTGTAACAAAGGCATTCTATATTTTAATTGGTGACATTGGCAAGTTTGGGTATGGTTTTAGTTGTAATGGTAATAAAGGCATTTTGACAATAGAGATGAGTAAGTGGAAGCTGGTGTCTAGATTGCAGTTGAGTTGTGTTGATATTTCCTGACATCTGAATTATTGTTTGTGCATGCAGTTTACCTTTTATTACTAGAATGCTTCAACCGTTACAGAAATTTTGTCTGCGTGTGAAACTCGTGGTAGTGTCAGCTTTAAATTAAAAACTTCCCATCTTGAATTCTCTCAGCTGGATGTGGTTTATCAGTCTTTACTGATTGTTAAATAACTGGAAAGCAAGGTGCTTCTCCTGTGGATTGGGAATGGGGAAAAAATGAGCGAACTGTCTTGTTCCTTCTCAACCCACTCTTAATTTTTCTTCCTACTGAACAGGGTGAGATTGTTGGCAGGAATTTGCAGTCCACAATGTCGTGGCTGGAAGAGAGCCCTCTACAAGGGAACACAAATTAATTGTGTGCAATTGAGAATGAATTACAAAGGTATATTGCATGGTGGAATCTTTCTCTTCTTGGTGGGCACACTGGCCCAGAATATTGGGGGTTTTAGTTTTTATTTAGTTTTACAGCATTAATTCCCTCTACTAGAAGAGTTGCCTGAACTATTTAATAAAATTCCCTACTCGGTGCCACTTAACCTATTGACTTTTCATAAACACAGGACTGGATGCTGGAAATTCAGAGCAACACACAAAATACTGAAGGAACTTGGCAGGTCTGGTGACATCTTTGAAAATGGAAAAAAAACAGTCGACATTTCTGGCCAAGAGTCACCGTCAGTTGTTGCAGTATTTTGTGTGCGTTACTCTGGATTTCAGCATCTGCAGAATCTCTTGAGTTAATTAATAAAGGAAATAAGATTTTCAATTCTATTTTGATATCCCAGTTAAGAATCAGACTTCCAAAAAAAGTGTTTGGAGATGGAAGGAAGGAGACCTGATAATTTTTCCCCTCCCCTCTCCCTCTTCTATTCCCCACTCTGGACTCTATCTCTTCTATCTCCTATCACCAAATAGCTAGTCCTCCTTCCCCCCACCTTTTTATTCTGGCATCTTGCCCCCTCTTTCTAGGTCTTTAAAGGGTGTCTTGGCCTGAAATGTCGACTGTTTATTCATTTCCATAGATGCTGCCTGACCTGTTGAGTTCCTCCGTCATTTTGTGTGCGTTGTATTGAGATTTCATCTCTATACTTCAGATCAACACATGACACATGTTTTTATCTTAAATTTTGTTTACTTGGGTTGCATAAAGGATATGGGTACTGTAAGTCAAATGAAGCCCGAATGTTTTTCAGTATTGAAAAGAATTCTGCCAAATATACCTACCAGATGTAGTTTTGTATTTCATATATAATCTCTGTACCATGTTTTCCATTTAATAATAAGTTACTTAGCAATTTATTGGGAGAGTGGTGGGAGGTCTTATTTGATAACCAATGGAGTAGAAGTAATTTTGTGTATATAACATGAATCTACTTGCGTATAAGAATAGGAGAAATAAGTTATTCAAATCCTTGAACCCAATTCTCTTCAGATCTTTGAACTACCTGTATCCACCTGCCTTAATGGCCTTTACAAGAAAGCTTCCATAGATCACTGATGTAAAATTTAAATCTGGTCACTATCTGCTACGTTGTAGGGAGACTTCTGCTTTTCTGTGAAGAGCTTGCATAAACTTGTCTGCCTTAGATTAAAGTTGTCTTTGTCATAGACTTTCTTGTCTGTTCAAGGTCCTAAAAGAAAGTGCTCAAATTGCATCTTCATGCATGTTCTTGTAACATAAGAATGCTTGACAAAATTACTGTGGTGGGGTGAGCGAGAGGTAGAAACTGACTCACACAAGACCAACATTTATAAACCACCTTCTCGGGTAATAAATATTGGCCGTGTTAGTGATGTCCAGACCTTGAAAACTAAATAGTTTTTCTAATCCAAGTAGAATTTGGAATTTACACTGCATTCCATTTAACATATTATGAACATCTTTGTAATGGCTAGAGCTATGTGCTGTATTATAGAAATTGTTTAATCTCTAAAATGTAGCAGAGCAGCAAAACGCTCTTAAGTATTAAGGTTAGCCCTTTTTTACCCTTTTAATTATATTTCCTACCCAACTGGTACATTTTGGTAATTAGTATGTACAAATCTCTATCTTTCTAGACAGTCATTGTTCTTCACTTCCAGCATTAAAAAAAAATACAAATAGATCAACTTTTTTCTGTCCAAGCCATGTTATCCCACACATTCATGTTGAAATCCATATAGTATAGATTAGATCAGGGTTTCTCAGCTGGGGTTCCTTGGGATCCTAGGGTTCAGGGAGAGGTTCCTGAGGGTTCTGCGAGAGATTGTGATTTAAAAAAAAATAAACAGCGTTATTTGAACTTCAGGCAATGAGCGATGCTAGTGCTGGCAGTGATGGGTAGTGATTGAGCAGCCCCATTAGCAATCACATTAGAGGTCTCTTAGCCCAGTGTGCAGTGAACTGTATTTATTTGCTTGAGTCCATTCTCAGTTTTTAACGTGAGATGGGGAGAGGGCATTGATAACTGGTGAGCACTGTTTTGCACAGAGAGAAGGATAGCAGATTGATAATTGGTGAGCACTGTTTTGCGCAGAGGGAAGGATGGTAAATTGAGAATTGGTGAGTGCTGTGTTGCACGGAGGGAGGACAGTAAGCTGATGAGCATGAAGTGTGTTTTCCAGGCATTGAATGGACTTGCCCAACTTAAGTTGTGACATCACCCTCTCTCTCCCGAGTTACCTCCCCCAACTTCCCCTTCTGTGGCGCTGACTGACTTATGGGAGTGAGCAAACTCTATTGATGCAGAGAAAATTGGAGAAAAATTTTCATTCTGAAGACACAATATCGTGTGGTGATTTTTGAAGAGGAGGATTCTAGGTGTACAGACAGTTCTGATAAAGTTAATGATGAAGAAATTACAATCTGAGTCATTTCACTACACTGGTACAACAACAGACATAAAAAACTATAATAGTTTGTACAAAACTATAAAAGTTTATTTACACAACAAATGCACAAAGTACAAACATTAAGTACTTACAAGACAGTGAATAAATTCAAATTAAAATATGTTTACTACTGTCTATAAAACCGTCAATTCCCTGGGTGGCCGCCCACTGCTCCCAGAGATCCTCCAATATACCCATTGTGACCGGATGCTCCCTTTCCGTGGACAGCCGAGCACGAATGTATCCTCGGAAGAGGGGCAGGCCCAGGAGCAAGCCCACCTGTAGAGACCTGCCCCTTCTGTACACCTCTCACTCCAGATAAGCATGTAACTCCTCCAGGCCACAGAATGGACAGGAGGTTGGGGTGTCGGTGAAACTGTTGCACGGTACTGTCCAATGTACATGGGAAGGGCCCTTGCAGAAAGAGATTTCTACTGGGGACGACCTCCACTGCCAGATGGTAAAACAGATTGCTAAGGTGAGTCTGGTTGGCAAGACGAAGGCAAGGAAGTGAAAGGTGTATAAGAGCAGCCTGTACAAGAAATGCTTTGGGGCGTCACGGAAGGGCATGGTGGGCATCTCCGCAAGATGGCTCAAGTTGTCTCCTACCTCTCCCATGTGGTATTCCGAAGCCTGGGAGGACTTACAAAAAATGGTAGGCCAGATTTTGCTAAGTGCTTTGAAGTTGAAGAATGGCTGCAGAAACTAGCCTACCTAACAGACGTTTCCCATCATATAAACCAGTTGAACAAGTCTCTGCAAGGCCCTGGAGAAAATGTTTTAATTTCAAGTGACAAGATTATTGTATTTAAAAGGAATCTAAATCTTTGGAAAAATCGTGCTGCAAAAGGAAATCCTGAAATGCTTCCACTGCTGTTTGGGATTGAGAGTGAGGAAGAATATCAGAAAATCTCTAGTGTTACTGAAAACCACCAGGAAGAACTGCAGAACAAGATTGAACAGTATTTTCCTTCCTTTCAACAAAAGTGTATTACTGGGTGAGGGACCCTTTCTCTAAATCTTCTGCTCAGCCTGAGAACTTGACTTTGAAAGAAGAGGAACAACTTTGAGCTGCACTCTGATCATGCACTCAAGATGAGATTTACTGATCTGTCCCTGAACAAGTTCAAGATTGCTATAAAAGAAGAGTATCCTGCCATTCACATGAAAGCAGTGAACATCTTGCTGCAATTTTCAACTTCTTACGCGTGAGCAAGCTTTTTCTTGTTTAACAAGCATCAAGAGCAAGGATAGAAATCCATCTCATTTCAGTTGAAGGTGAATTCAGTGTGTGCTTATCTAAAGAGATCAGAAATTTATTATGCTTGCCTTGTGTATTTTTTTAATTTATGGAAGAGAAAGAAAGTAATTTCAAGAAAAGTAAGCTAAGCTTATATATCTCTTTTCAGGAAAGGTTGGCTAAAAATTCATTCTCTACTCAAAGAAGCATTGAAAATTATTTTTGGATCATTATATCTACAAGTTACTGATCATGCTAACGTACCATGAGCTCCAGGTATAATAATTTTTATGCAGGGGTTCCTTGAAACCTGAAAATTATTTCAAGGGTTCCTGCAGGGCAAAAAGATTTGAGAAAGGCTGGTTTATGTAATTCAATTAACTATCAGTTTTTTTTGTAATTTTATGCTGTTGGCCATTTCATAACTTGTTGTGCCATCAGTCTGTTTTCTGGTAAACATCGGCTGTTCTTTATTTGTTATTTGATTCGTTAAATGAATAGTTAGGCAGGTCCTTGTAGGACACTGAGTTTGTACAAAGTGTGTACAACTTTGTATGCTGCTTATCAACCAGGATGTGAAGCAAATATTTCCTTGGGTGAAAAGATTCTTGCTACTTTTAAATTTTATTTAATTTAAACTTGTTTAATGAAAATTTTTCAAAGACTGCTGTGTGTATCATTAACACGGAAAATAAGTATGAATTATCTGCAACACACACAAAATGCTGGTGGAACACAGCAGGCCAGGCAGCATCTATAAAGAGAAGCACTGTCGACGTTTCGGGCCGAGACCCTTCATCCTGACAGTGGTCCTAAAGACCACCGCACTGAGACAGTTTAAATAAAGGACTTGAGCATCTGCATTTTTTGGTATCCGTGGGGGATCTCAGAACCAATCCCCTGCGGGAAAGCAGGACCGACTGTATTTCTCAATTAGATGTTGCGATTGATGGAGTTGGGAAAATCGAATAACTCTTAATTTAGCATGACACATTATATTAATAAATAAGCCAGCATATTATCACCCTTGAATCTGCATTTGTGATGTTATTGTCACAATTGGCTTCAATGTTCCTAGACAGGAGGGGCTAAAATTCCAGCCAAGTTGCTTGGTTTACAGTGGTTGTAAAGTTTTAGGTATGTGGTCTGTTAATGTCAACCACACATGTTCAGTTATGGTGCATTATCATTTCAGTAGTCCTGTTTTATTCATTGACAATTTTTGATTTTTATTTAGCTGTTTTCAGCCTACTTTAAGAGAAAAGTGACATTGCTGTAACAAAATTACAGGTTGAGCACCCCTTATCAGAAATGCTTAGGGCTGAAAGTGTTTCTAATTTTTGTACTTTTTCGTATATTTGCATCAGTACAATGAGATACCTTCTGAACAGGACCCAGGCTTAAACAGAAAATCCATTTACATTACATATATAACTTATACGTATATCCTGAATGTCATTTTATATAATATTTTTAATAATTTTGTGTATGAAACAATGTGTACGTTGAACCATCAAAAAGGTAAGCTATCACTACCTCAACTGCCCAGGTGAACAGCCAGTGACTGTTTGGGATCGCTGTCATTCCCAACTCTGAATTCATATGCTCACCAGTCTTTGACTTACATTAGTTCGTCACTGTATGTATGTTGCAGCCATTCAGCATGTTAGCTTTTCATCAAAAGTAATCTTGGCAAACGCATCATTGAATTTCTCTGCTGTTTTGTGATCAGTAAACGTTTTTTCACCACAAGTCTTTAAAAAATTTAATGCCATGCCTTTTCTTAAATTTCTGCAATCATCCTGAGAAATATTCATAATTACCTTCAATTTTCAGTTCATTGGGATAGATCTCTGCTTGTTTCATGGTCAGCCAGATTTTCACTCCGAGGAATCCACTCTTTCAATACAAGATCTTAATTTTTCGCTTTCTGCAGTGTTTTTCTATTTTTCATTAATTTATGTTCATTACATGTGTGAGGTCACTTTTTAGAACTGTATGTGGTGCATACATGAGAACTGCATGAGAAACTTCCCAATGCCTTATAGAATTTTCTATCTGTCACATCATGTTAGTGCTCAAAAATTTTTTATCCTGTATTAGCAAGAATTTCTAACTTAGGGGTCTTCGAAAATTCCTTTATTTGCCTTACCAGTTGCAGTCTTTGTTTATCCCTGTTCACAGGTAAGAATTGGAAGATAACCTTGTTTATATAGTTTAAGCAAGCTAATCAGCTGTGATTTAATTGTTCCTCTCCCATTTGGGGATGGCTTGCTGGACTTCTCAAAGGTTAGAATTATAGAGTACTTATGGCACAGAATACCGTAACTGGTCTGTTGAGTCTATGCTGGCTCCTAGAGTGTCTCATGTGACAACTGATTCCCCATAACCATTTAAAATGTTTCTATTGAGTGCCTCTTTAATTCAGTCGTGAAGGTGATACTTGTTTTGATAAACTTTGAAAGTATATAAAAGTTTTCTCAACTCTTTGCACAATATGCTAGTCAGAACATTTTTATTCTCTTTATCCTGCCTGGGCCAGCCATGCTCTAAAGAGAATAACTGCAGTTCTATTCCAACTTTATTGTTAAAAGAAAACAGAAATGGATCCATAGTAGAGTGGTACATTTGCATCTAACATGTGATGTGATTTTCTTTTTAGTGAAACAAGTTCATTCCACATTATTTTTTTAATGAGAAAGTATTTTTGTATTCTAATTCACAGCAGGGGTATGATCAAAAAAATATAAGACGTCGTGTATATGATGCATTGAATGTGCTCATGGCAATGAACATAATCTCCAAAGAGAAGAAAGAAATCAAGTGGATAGGACTCCCCACAAATTCAGCTCAAGAGTGTCAGAATCTGGAGGTAAGATAAGAATGTCTGTGTGTGACTCCCTTAAACAAACTATATGTCTACCATCTGCATACCAAGATATTTCAGCACATTCTGACAGAAAATTTCTTTAATTCTGGTTTAGTGTGCACTCATATCAGTGATTTGAAAAGCAAAAGACAGCAGATGCTGGAAATCTGAAATAAAAGCAGAAAATACTGGAAATGCTCAGCATGCAAAGCAGCATGTTCATTCCCTAAACTAGAAAAGTGAGAAACCAAATTTAATATTCTCATGAAGGGTCTTCTGCCGTCATTTGCTTCCTTTACTTCACATTCATGAGCGTACATAAATATCTCAAGTCTATAATGTTTCTGCCCTGACCACCACCCCTGACAGTTTCTGTTAGCTTCAATAGTGTCTCTTCATTGTTCAGTTTTTTTTTTGTCTTCTGTTGCTTTTCTTTTGACACTCTGCTTCCAAATTTCCTTTTCTGTTTTGCTCTGGTTGATTTCCACCTACCAGTGCTGTTGTTGAACATTTTGACTGAGGTTGAGCTGTTAAGTTTTTTATATATTGGCACCCAGTTAGCACCCCATTTAGCATGAGTGAAAAATTTATTAGCTCTACCTCACTGCTTGTATTTTATACACTTTGTATGTCTCTGTAATGCTTTGTTCTTCATTTTGCAGAATATAGTTCTTGTTAATGAAAGGAAATTCTTTGATTTGTCTCTGAACATATTCTTACTATTGGGTTAATTTACTTAACTATCCTTATTTAACTTATGGAAGGGTTAAATTTAGCTTCGAATTGTCTTCAGTCTTTTGAGGCTTTCATTTGAGCCTATTGACATGTCTGATTCTAATTGCAGTATAATTGATAATCTTGTTTTCATCTGTCTTGGTTTTGGGCACTATAAGTTCCTTCCATAAGCCCCTTAATTTTTTTTTTAACTATCCCTCTACAAGCAAGAGGGATATCTCCTTGTGTGGCATTGTGGTTAAATTTTGCTTGAAAATGCTTCTTAAATCTGAAATTTTACAATAATTATACCACAATAGCAGACTAGTTTGCAGCTTTCAGCAAGTGTTGGCATTTTTGTTTTTATGTGACTAGATGGAGAAGCGGAGGAAACTGGAGATGATTAAACAGAAGCAGTTACAACTTAAGGAGTTGCTTCTGCAGGTACTATTTCAAAGATTTTCAACACTATGAAGATTTATTTAGTAGCATGTTAATAGTTAAAATCTATTACCAATAGTTTACTAGTATAGGCTGAACAAAATAATAGAACATGCAACAGCATAGGAACAGGCCCGTCTGCCCAGAATGTTGAGCCATACCAATTAAATTAGTAACCATATAGCCATCTAAACTAATCTCCTCTACCTATACAATGACCACATCCTTCTATTTTCCTCACATTTGTGTGCCTATCTAAACATCTCTTAAAAGTCCCTAATCTGCCTCTATCATCACAGCAGAGAACACCTTCCAGGCATCTACTACTCTCTGCATATTAAAAAGAAAACTTGCTCCTCACACCTCCTTTGAAATTACCCTTTCACCTTAATTACGTAGTTACATTTTTAAAAAAAACTGCTGGGTGCTGTCTGAAGAGATCACTGAGTCATGGCTGAAGATCATACTTGGGAGCTTAATATCCAAATGCTTCATGACTATCATAATATTGGTCTTATTACATGCTTTGTATTGACTGCACAGGCAGGTAAGCAGAGGGAGTGGGGTGACTCTGTTGGTAAAATGAAATCAAATCCTTAAGAGGTAGCATAGGGTTCGAAGGTATAGCATTCTTGTGAGATGGTAAAGACAATGATGGAAGTTATTTACAGCCCTCCAACCAGCAGGCAGGATGTGGAATATAAATTACAATGAGAGATAGAAAAAGCATGTAATAAGAGCAATTTATGATAGTCATGGAACATTTCAATATGCAAGTAGATTGGGAAAATCAGGTTTGTGCTGGGTCCCAAGAGAGTGAATTTGTAGTAAGCCTGCAAGATTGCTTTTCAGTGTAGCCTGTGGTTGAGCCCACTGGGGGAAGGCAATATCTGACAGCTCTTAGGCGGTATTCCCTGGCATTCAGGAGAATGAGGTGGTGGGGGGGGGGGGGGGGGATCTCATCGAAATGTTTCAACTGTTAAAAGGCCTGAACAGTTTTTTTTTTCATGGTAAGGGAGTCCAGGACAAGAGGGCACAGCTTCAGGATTGAAGGACATCCATTTAGAACAGAGATGCAGAGAAATGATATGGTTAAATTACTTTAGTCAGAGAGTGGTAAATCTGTGGAATTTGTTGCCATGATCGGCTGTGAAAGCCAAGTCATTGGGTGCATTTAAGCAGAAATGGATAGGTTCTTGATTAGCCAGGGCATCAAAGGGTATGGGGAGAAGGCAGGGAAGTGGGAATGACTGGAAGAATTGGACCAGCCCATGATTGAGTGGTGGAGCAGACTTGATGGGCCAAATGACTTACTTCTGCTCCTATGTCTTTTGGATTGGGTGTTGCCATGAACCAGGTTTGATTAGGGATCTTAAGATAAAGGAACCCTTAGGAGGCAGTGATAACAATTTGATACAATTCACCCTGCAGTTTGTGAAGAAGATAAAGTCAGATGTATCAGTTTTACAATGGAGTAAAGGGAATTGGAGGCATAAGAGAGGAGCTGGCCAAAGTTGATTGGAAGAGAACACTAGTGGGGATGATTGCTGTATTTTTTGGGGGCAGTTCAGAAGGTGCAGGATAGATGCATCCTAAAGATGAAGAAGTATTATAAAGGGAGGGTGAGGCACTGGCTGACAAGGGAAGTCAAAGTCAGCATAAAAAAGGGTATATAAGAAATCAAAAATTAGTGGAATCCTCTGATTGGGAAGCTATTTAAAAACCAACAAAACAACTAGAAAACCATAAGTAGAGAAAAGATGAATATGAAGGTAAGCTAGCCAATAATAAAAAAGAGGATACCAGAAGTTTTAAAAAGATATATAGAGAGTAAAATAGTCAGCAGTAAGAAAGATAAATTTAGTTAGTATTCATTTTGCGGGGACTAGAATACAAGGGCAAGGGAGTTGAGACTTTATAAGGCAGTGGTCAGATTACACTTGTAATATTGTGAGCAGTTTGGGGCCCATTATCAAAGAAAAATGTGGTGCACTGGGGAGAGTCCGGAGAACTTCAGAAGAATGATTCCAAGGATGAAAGGGTTAATGTATGAGGGGCATTTAATGACTCTGGGCCTGTACTTGCTGGAGTTCAGAAGAATGAGGGGAGATCTCATTGAATCTTATCAAATGAAAGTCCTGGGTAGATTGGATGTGGAGAGGGTGTTTCTTATAATGGGTTTGTCTAGGACCAGGGAGCACAATCTCAGAATGGAGCAACACTTACTTAAAACAGAGGAGGAGGAATTTCTTTAGCCTGAGGATGGTGAGCCTGTGGAACTAATTGCTGCGGAGGCCAGGTCATTGAGTATACTTAATGCAGAGATTGATGGGTTCTTGATTAGTCAGGGCATTAAAAGTTATGGGGAGAAGGCAGGAGAATGGGATTGAAAGGGATAATAAATCAATGGCAGAGCAGAAACGATGGGCCAAGTGGCCTAATTCTGCTCCTATATCTTATGTTCTGAAGAGAGTATACTAGTATCCTTTGCCTAAGGCTGAGTAGTAGGATACATTTGAGATTAACAATGAAGAATCTGAAAAAAAGAAATCAAAACTATGACTATTAATGGGCATTACCAAGTACAAAATGCGAAATGTATATTGGAGTAATTTCTCTTTTGCAGCAAATTGCCTTTAAGAACCTGGTTCAACGAAATCGCCTTGTAGAGCAACAATCTGGCAGGGTTCCTCCTCCCAATACTGCCATTCAACTGCCCTTCATATTGGTCAACACCAGCAAAAAAACAATCATAGACTGCAGTATCTCTCCTGATAAGTAAGTACAGTAAAATCTGTGTGACTTAGCTGGTTCATTAATCAAGTACCTTGAGATGGATGCCTTTCAGAAAAGTAAATTCCTCAAATTTAAATCCACTATTCATTGTGATATGATCATTGAGATTAGTTGTGTAAATAGTTACATTTGGTATAGATTTTTTTAAAGACATCAACCTATAGTCTTGGTAAACTTTTTTTTTTAAATTAGTATTTTACTGTTTTTCTCCCCCCTAACTCTGAAACTTTTCATTTTGCAAATCAAGTTGTGGGCAAATTGCTTGAAGTAAAATGCATGCTTCTTTTATCTCTAATTAAATAGTCTTGAAGATGAGACTAAATTCTTTTATATTCAAAGAAATATTTCATAGTGTGAAATTTCAGGGGGATCCAGCAAAATTGAAATCAATTGGAATCACCTGGGAAAAAAATGTGCTAGTTGAAGTTATAACTTGTATAAAGGAAGGCTCATTGGAAGGTCCACCACCCTATGCCCATGGCTTTGTTATAGGAATTCCTTCAAACAATAGTGTTCATTTACTGACATTTACTTTATAGTTAAAGGTAGGATGCTAGATGCTGAGTTTAAAAACTTAGGCAATAAAGCAGTCTATGACAGTGTGGAAAATCCTAGTTATGATCCAGGTCTGGACTGGTATGTGGCAAGGTAATGTATATGATGGAAGGTTGGTAGCTTTGTGGGTAGTGACGGTTGTCATGCATTGACAGGATGCTGTGCTGAGAAGTGACATGGAGTTCAATCCAGAAAAGTGTGAATTGATACACCTTGGAAGATTAAACTTGATGGCACATTACAAAGTTTATAGCAGGATTCTTAGCATTGTAGACAAACATGCATCTTGGGGCTTATGTCTGTAGGTCCCTCAGAGTTGCAGCATAAGTTGATAAGGTGGTTGAGAAGGCTTGTTGACCTTCATTAGTCAAGGGATTGAGTTCAAAAGCCATAAGGTAATGTTGCAGCTCTAAAACAGGTTAGACCATACTTTGGAATATGGTGCTCAGTATTGGTTTCCTCATTATAGGAAGGGTGCCATGCTGCTGCCTGGATTAGAGTATGTCTTATGATGAAAGGCAGAGTAGGCTTGAGCTTTTTCTTTGGACCAAAGAAGGATGAGAGCAATGTTCCCTCTAGGGTGTGGATGTGCATACATCTTTTGCTTCTAGCGCACAAAGAACTTTAAAGTGCACAAAAGGTTGTCACCTTCTATCATGTTTAGTATATTTCACAAACGTACACAATCGCATTTCCTTTTCCATTTTCTATTGTGGATGGTGTTGACCACATGGAGTTTTTGAGTATTTGCAGATTTTAGATCTGGCTTACAGATACTGTTTTTTAAGCAGATTGGCTTAATGAAGCTATAGAAACTGCTACATCAAAAGCTCTTGAGGTCAGCAGTGTACAGCTACAAGAAATATTTATGTGCAGATCAGAAACTGGTGTTACCTGCGTATATTGTCATGGTGCAAAAGTTGCTAGAGAATTTGCAAGTGGGAAGAAGTGGAGTGATATCTGGAAACTTGACTTTTTAAAGCGTCATTTAGCAAGTAAATTGCATATGGGTGGTGTGCAAAAGCTCCGGCGAGAAAATAGTTTCATTTAAATGTAGGCAGCATGGAGTAAATGAGGTGCTCAAGGAATATAAAGAATGTAAAAAGAATCTTAAGAAAGAAATTAGAAAAGCTAAAAGAAGATATGAGGTTGCTTTGGCAAGTAAAGTGAAAATAAATCCAAAGGGTTTCTACAGTTATATTAATAGCAAAAGGATAGTGAGGGATAAAAGTGGTCCCTTAGAGAATCAGAGTGGAATCAGAATGTGCGGAGCCAAAAGAGATGGGAGAGATTTTGAACAATTTCTTCGGTATTCACTAAGGAGAAGGATATTGAATTGTGTAAGATAAGGGAAACAAGTAGGGTAGTTATGGAAACAATGATGATTAAAGAAGAGGAAGTACTGGCACTTTTAAAGAATATAAAATTGGACAATTCTCCGGGTCCTGACAGGATATTCCCTAGGACCTTGAGGGATGTTAGTGTAGAAATAGCAGGGGCTCTGACAGAAATATTTCAAATGTCATTAGAAATGGGGATGGTGCCGGAGGATTGGCATATTGCTCATGTGGTTCCATTGTTCAAAAAGGCTTCTAAGAGTAAACCTAGCAATTAACAGCCTGTAAGTTTGACGTCAGTGGTGGGTAAATTAATGGAAAGTATTCTTAGAGATGGTATCTATAATTATCTGGATAGACAGGGTCTGATTAGGAACAGTCAACATGGATTTGTGCGTGGAAGGTCATGTTTGACAAATCTTACTGAATTTTTTGAAGAGGTTACTAGGAAAGTTGACGAGGGTAAAGCAGTGGATGTTGTCTATATGGACTTCAGTAAGGCCTTTGACAAGGTTAGTGAGGAAGGTTCAATCGTTAGGTATTAATATTGAAGTAGTAAAATGAATTCAACAGTGGCTGGATGGGAGATGCCAGAGAGTAGTGGTGGATAACTGTTTGTTAGGTTGGAAGCCGATGACTAGTGGTGTGCCTCAGTGATCTGTACTGGGTCCAATGTTGTTTGTCATACACATTAATGATCTGGATGATGGGGTGGTAAATTGGATCAGTAAGTATGCAGATGATACTAAGATAGTTGGGATTCTGGATAATGAAGTAGGTTTTCAAAGCTTGCAGAGATTTAGGCCATTTAGAAGAGTGGACTGAAAGATGGCAGATGGAGTTTAATGCTGATAAGTGTGACTTGCTACATTTTGGTAGGAATAATCAAAATAAGACATAACATGGTAAATGGTAGGGCATTAAGGAATGCAGTAGAACAGAGTGATCTAGGAATAATGGTGCATAGTTCCCTGAAGGTGGAATCTCATGTGGATAGGGTGGTGAAGAAAGCTTTTCGTATGCTGGCCTTTATAAATCAGAGCATTGAGTATAGGAGTTGGGATGTAATGTTAAAATTCTACAAGACATTGGTGAGGCCAAATTTGGAGTATTGTGTACAGTTCTGGTCACCGAATTATAGGAAAGATGTCAACAAAATATAGAGAGTACAGAGGAGATTTACTAGAACGTTACCTGGGTTTCAGCACCTAAGTTACAGAGAAAGGTTGAACAAGTTAGGTCTTTATTCTTTGGCGCATAGAAAGTTGAGGGGGGACTTGATAGAGGTATTTAAAATTTATGTGGGGGATAGAAGGAGTTGACGTGGATAGGCTTTTCCCATTGAGAGTAGGGGAGATTCAAACAAGAGGACATGAGAGTTAAGGGGCAAAAGTTTAGGGTTAACATGAGGGGGAACTTCTTTACTCAGAGAGTGGTAGCTGTGTGGAACAAGCTTCCAGTAGAAGTGGTAGAGGCAGGTTCGATATTGTCATTTAAAAAAATTGGATAGGTATATGGACAGGAAAGGAATGGAAGGTTATGGGCTGAGTGCAGGTCAGTGGGAGTAGGTGAGAGTTAGCGTTCAGCACAGACTAGATGGGCCGAGATGGCCTGTTTCTGTGCTGTAATTGTTATATTTAATATCAGGAATGTATACAATACACATCCTGCAATCCATGTTCTTCACAAACACAGGTGTCCCTTTTCATAGCGGGAGGGGAGACAGAACAAAACAACTCACAGATTTACAGTGTTAGAAGTCTGTCACATCACTGTTTTCCCTATGAGTCTCTCAATTCTAGAATCAGCAGCAAACTCCTTCCACCACTGAGAGAGCACAACTTGCTGAGTACAGAGCCTCAGACAGCTGATCTGTTCCTCCCGATGTTCAGTTTTTCTCCCGTGACACTTCAGTTGGTGGCACCAGCATAGAATCAACCCGTCCACTGGGCCATAAAGCCTCAGAATCCTGGGGGCATTCTCGTCTTCTGGACCGCATCCTGGGGATTTCAAAAAGCAGCCGATTGTGAGCCTCTGAGAGCAAGTCCCACCACTGCAAAGAACTGAAGTAGTAGTATAACTCCAGGTCAGGGTCTTCAACTGAACCCCATCCACCTTGAAAAGAGAAAAGAGAGACATCAAAGGTAGTAATTAAACTTTACACATATGAACTCGAGGGAGTCCCCATTGAGCACCATCAGAAATTCTTCATTACCCACAGCAGGTCTGCTGTGTATGATTTGTGAGAGTGCAGATGACCAAGAGCGATAACAGTCAAACCCAGAGGAGATCAAGGATTTTATCGACAGTGTTTTGCTAGCTATTAGAATGAATACGTGTGTGTGTGTGTATGTATAAATAAAATTCAGTGTGCAAGTGCTGTTGTCACTGGGCAAAAAAAATGCACAGCGCAAGATTTTTGTGCACATTGGTCATTACAAATTAGACAGAACATTGGATGTGAGGTTCACCAGATAATAAGAGACATGGGTAGCATGAATAGCCAGCACCTTTTATTCCCCAGTATGGCAGTGGCTAATACAAGAGGCCATACTTTTAAGGTGACTGGAGGAAAGTATGGGGGGGGGGGGGGTTTCAAGCATAAGGTTTTTTAAAAGATTGGTAGGTGCCTGGAATGCACTGGTGATGATAGAGGCAAGTACATTAGGCATTAGGGACATTTAAGACACTAGGATAGGCACATGGATGAAAGAAAAATGGAAGGTTGTGCAGTGAGGAAGGATTAGATTGAGCATGGAGTAGTTTAAAAGATCAGCACAACATTGTCAGTCAATGGGCCTGTATTGTGCTGTAGAGTTCTGTGTTCACTGAGTCTGTATGTGTGAAAGGACCAACTTTAATATCTCACTTTCAGGATATGTTATATTCCTCCTGTTGCCATAAGGTATGGAAGCACAATTAGGCCATTTGGTCCATCGAGTCTTCTCCGCCATTTCATCATGGCTAATCCAGTTTTCCTCTCAACCTCATTCTCCTACCTTCTCTCTGTAACCCTTTATGCCCTGACCAATCAAGAATTGCCTTAAGTATACTTAAAGATTTGGCCTCCAAAGAGGCCTGTGGCAAAGGATTCCATAGATTCGCCACTCTCTAGCTAAAGAAATAACTGCTCATCACTGTTTTAAAAGGACACCCTTCTATTCTGAGGCAGTCCTCTGGTCTTAGATTCTCCCATCACAGGAAACAGCCATACAGTCCTGCAAACATTTTCATGAACCTCCTTTGAACCCTCTCCAGTTTGAACATATCCCAAAACTGCTCACAATACTCTGTGAGGCCTCACCAGTGCTTTATAAAGTCTCAACATTACATCCTTGCTTTTATATTCTAGTCCTCTTGAAATGAGTGCTAAATTGCATTTGCCTTCCCCATCATAGACTTGGCCTACAAATTACCCTTTAGGGAATCCTGCACAAGCACTCCCAAGTCCTTTTTCACCTCATATTTTTGTATTTTCTCTCCACATGGAATACAAGACTTTACGACATAGGAGCAGAATTAGGCCTTTCAGCCCATCGAGTCTGCTCCGCCATATCCTTTGATGCCCTGACTGATCAGGAAACTATCAACTTTCGCCTTAAGTATACCCACAGACTCGGTCTCCACTGCAGTCTGTGGCAGAGTATTCCACAGATACACTACTTTCTGGCTTTAAAAAATTCTTCCCTACCTCTGTTCTAAAAGGTCACCCTTCAATTTTGAGGTTGTGCTCTCTAGTTCTGGATACCCCCCACCATAGGAAACATCCTTTCCACATTCACCCTATCTAGTCCTTTCAACGTTTGGTAGGTTTCATTGAGATCCCCACGCATTCTTCTAAATTCCAGTGAGTACCAGCTCAAATGCTCCTCGTATCTTAACCTCTTCCTTCCTGGAATTATCCTCGCAAACCTCCTCTGGACACTCCAATGCAATCTTGCGCATCTTTTTTGTGGTATGGGGCCCAAAGCTGTTGACTATATTCCAAATGCGGCCAGACTAGTGTCTTATAAAGGCTCAGGATTATTGCCTTGCTTTTATATTCTATTCCCCTTGAATTAAATGTCAACATTGCATTTGCCACCTTACCACAGACTCAACCTGTGAATTAACTTTTTGGGAATCTTGCACAAGAACTTTTAAGTCATTCTGCACCTCTGATGTTTGAACCTTCACCTCATTTAGGTGATACTCCGCACTATTGTTCCTTTTACCAAAACACATTATCATACATTTCCCAACACTGTATTCCTGCTGCTGTCGCATTTCTTTCTCAGCCTTATCCACTTATCTTCATATCATCCGCAGCTTGTTACAAAGCTATCAATTCCATTATCCAAATCATTGACAAACAATGTGAAAAGTAGCAGCTCCAGTACTGACCCCTAAGGAACATCACTACTATCAGTCATTTGTTTGCCCATTCTCGTAGCTTGTTAACCAGCTTTATGTGTGGCACCTTGTCATGGGCCTTCTGAAAATCCAAGTACACATCAACTGATTCTCCTTTGTCTATTCTGCTCGTTATTTCTTCAAAGAGTTCCAACAGATTTGTCAGGCAAGATTTTCCCTTGAAAAAGCCATGCTGACTATAGCATATTTTATCATTTGCCTCCAAGTACCCTGAGGACCTCATCCTTAATAATCAACTCCAAGACCTTCCCAACCACTGAAGTCAACCTAACTGGCCTATAGATCCCCTCTTGAAGAGTGGAGTGACATTTTCAATTTTCCAATCTTCTGGAACCATTCCAGAATCTAGTGATTCTTGAAAGATCACTACTAATGCTTCCGTGATCTCTTCAGCCACCTGTTTCAGAACTCTGGGGTGTACACCATCAGGTCCAGCTGACTTAACTACCTTCAGACCTTTCAGTTTCCCAAGAACCTTCTCTATAATTATGGTAACTTCATGACCCATGACACCTGGAACTTCCACCATGCTGCTACTGTCTTCCACAGTGAAGTTTGATGCAAAAATACTTATTCTGTTTGTCCACTAATTCATTTTCCCCCATTACTACCTCTCCAACATTGTTTTCCAGTGGTCTAGTATCTACTGTGGCCTCTCTTTTACAGTTTATGTATTTGAAGAAATTTTTGGTATCCTCAATATTATTGGCTAGCTTATAGCCAATACTGTAATCCTCTGGACTCAGTGCAGGTTCCGGAGGATTGGAAGAATGGGAATATCATGCCACTGTTCAAAAGAAGGATGTAGGCAAAAGGCAGGTAACTATAGGTCAGTTAGTTTAACATCTGTAGTTGCGAAAATGCGTGAAGCTATCATTAAAGAAGAAATAGCAAGGCATCTGGAAAGGAATGGATCAATCAGGCAGACACATTGTGGATTCAGCAAAGGCAGGTCCTATTTGACAAACTTACTGAAGTTCTTTGAGGCTATAACAAGCACAGTGGATACGGGAACAGATAGACATTATTTACCTGCATTTCCTGAAGGCATTTGATAAGGTACCACACTAAACACTTATCCATAAGATAAGGATGCATAGAACTGGGAGTGATGTATTAGCATGGATAGAGGATTGGTTAACTTATAGACACCAGAGAGTTGGGATACATGGGCGTTACTCTGGTTGGCAATCAATGGTGAGTGGTGTGCCGTAAGGGTCAGTGCTGGGCCTGCAACTGTTCACGATATACATTAACGATCTGGAGAAGGAGACAGAGTGTAGTGTTTATTAGTTTCTGATGACACTAAATAGAGTGGAAGAGCAAATTGTGTAGAAGATATGGAGAGTCTGAGAGAGGTGTAGATGGGTTAAGTGAGTGGGCAAGGGTTTGGCAGATGGAATATAATGTTGGTAAATGCAAGGTCATACACTTTGGAAGGAAAAATGGAAGATCGCATTATTTAAATAGTAAAAGATTGTAGCATGCCGCTGTGCAGAAGGACTTGGGAGTGCATGAATTGCAGAAGTTTGGTTTGCAGTTGTAGCAAGCTATCAAAGAAGGCAAATGGAATGTTAGCCTTCATTGCTAGAGGAACTGAATTTAAGAGCAGGAAGGTTATGCTGCAACTGTATAGGTGAGGCCGCATCTGGAGAACTGCGTACAGTTCCAGTCTCCTTACTTGAGGAAGGATTATACTGGTTTTGGAGTCAGTGCAGAAAAGGTTCATCAGATTGATTCCAGAGATGAGGGGGTTAGACTATGAGAAGAGATTGAGTCGCCTGGGGCTGTAGTCGTTGGAATTCAGAAGGATGAGAGGAGATCTTATAGAGACATATAAAATTATGAAAGGGATAGATAAGATAGGGGCAGGAAAGTTGTTTCCTTGTAGGTGAGATTAGAACTAGGAGACGTAGCCTCAAGATTCAGGGGAGTAAATTTAGGATGGAGATGAGGAGGAATTGCTTTTCCCAGAGAGTGCTGAATCTGTGGAATTCTCTGCCCAATGAAGGCTACCACAGTAAATATATTTAAGACGAAATTGGATAGATTTTTGCATAGCAGAAGAATTAAGGGTTATGGGGAAAAGGCAGGTTAGCGGAGGTGAGTCCATGGCCAGATTAGCCATGATCCTATTGAATGGTGGAGCAGGCTCCACGGGCCAGATGGCCTACTCCTGCTCCTATTTCTTATGTTCTGATGTTCTTACTTTCATATTCCATCTTTACCTTAATGACTTTTTGTTGCCTTCTGTTGGTTTTTAAAAGCTTCTCAATCCTCAAATTTTTGCTCCATTATATGTCCTCTCTTTTTGACTTTTATGTTGGCTTTAACTTCTTGTTAGCCACAGTTGTGTCATCTTTCCTTGAGAATACTTCTTCCTCTTTCATGCCTCTAATTCCCTTTACTCTACTGTAATGCTGATACATCTGACTTTAGCTTCTCCTTCTCAAACTTCAGGGTGAATTCGATCATATTAAGATCACTTGCTCCTAAGGATTCTTTAAGTTCCCTAATCAATTCTATTTCATTGTACAACATCCAATCCAGAATAGCTGATCCTCTATTGGGCTTAACCATGAGCTGCTCTGAAAGTCCATGGCTCTCTAGAAATTCGCCCTCCCGGAATCCAGCACCAACTTGATTTTCCCAGTCACCCGCATATTGAAGTCCCCTTGACTATTGTAACATTGCCCTTTTGCCATGCATTTTCTATCTCATTGTAACTTGTAGGTTGCATCCTTACTACTGTTTGGGGGTCTGTATACAACTCACATCTTTTTACCCTTGCAGTTCCTTATAGCTCTATCCACAATGTTTCAACATCTTCCCACCCATGTCACCTCTCCCTAATGATTTGATATTTTACCCGCAAAGCAATGCTGCCTCTTGCCTGTCCTTTTGGTACTTCCTTGGACGCTAAGCTCTCAGCCTTGATTGTAATGTCCACAATATCATACCTGCCAGTCTGTGCTGCAAGTTCATCCAACTTATTCCATATACTGCACACATTCAGTTACTACACCTTCAGTCCTGTATTCACCCTTTTCGATTATGTCCACCTTTTACGTTGCATCTTATTCTGTTAACTGCAATTTTGCCCTTTTAGTAGCCTCTCCTCACTACATATTGCCTCTATAAAGCATCTACCTCATCTTCAGCATTATTATTTGCCTTTCCTGCAAAACTTTTTGCATTGAATATATTGAATGCAGCTCAGACCACTTGTTACACTGTGGTCAACCTTTTGATTCCTAACTTTGTCTGAAGTCTTACCAACATCTCCATTAACTTGAGTCCTGATGAAGGGTCTCGGCCCAAAAAGTTGACTGCTCGTTTCCACAGATGCTGCCCGGTCTGCTGAGTTCCTCCAGCATGTTGTACATGTTCTATTAACTTTTCTAGCACTCTGGTTTCCATCCCGCTGAACTCTAGTTTAAACCCCACCGTGCAGCATTAACAAACCTTAACACATTCTCTGTATGGGTCTCAGCTTCGCTGGAAGAAAGCCCAATGATCCAAAATTCTTATGCCCTTCCTCCCACACCAACTCTTTAGCTGCATATTAAACTCTATAATCTTCCTAGTTCTAACCTCACTAGCATGTGGCATGGGAAGCACTCCTGAAATCACAACTCTGGAGGTCATGCCCTTTAAATGAACTCCCTTACTCCTCATCATTCGTCCTATCCATGTAATTGGGTCCTACCTGGACTACGACTTCTGGCTGTTCATCCTCCCATGTAAGAATGCTCAGGTCTTGATATGAGACATCCTGGACCTTGATGCCTGGGCGGAAACATACCAGTCGGGAACCTCGTTCTTGCCCACAGAAACTCCTGTCCATTCCCCGATCACCACAGCATGCCTTTTCTCCTCCCCCACTTTCCCTTCTGCATCACAGAGGCAAAGTCAGTGCCAGAGACTCGACCACTGTAGCTTTCCTCTGATAGGTCATCTCCCCGAAAGTGATATACCTGGTTTTGAGGGACTGGCCACAGGGGTACTCTGACACGGCTCCTTAACCCCTTTCCCCTTCCAGACTGACCCAGTTTCCTGTGTCCTGCATTTTGGGTGTAACTCCTCTATATGTCTGATCTATCACCCCCTCAGCCTCCCAAATGATCCGGAGTTCATCCAGTTCTAGCTCCAACTCCTTAACGTGATTTGTTAGAAGCTGCAAGTGAATCCACTTCTTGAAGTTATCACTGGAGGCACTGGAAGTCTCCCTGCCTTCCCACATCCGACAAGAGAGGCATGCCACTATCCTGCCTGTCATTTCTACCGTCCTAGCTGAGCAGATATAAAGAAGAGAACAAAAAACACACACAAAATGTTGGTGGAACACAGTAGGCCAGGCAGCATCTATAGGAAGAAGTACAGTCGACGTTTTGGGCCGAGACCCTTCGTGAGTCCTAATGAAGGGTCTCAGCCCAAAACATCGACTGTACTTCTTCCTATAGGTGCTGCCTGGCCTGCTGTGTTCCACCAGCATTTTGTGTGTGTTGCTTGAATTTCCAGCATCTGCAGATTTCCTCGTGTTTGAACTTACTTTGCTTTCTCTGACTGAAGCCTCTCTTCGCGGAAGCCTTGAAGAGCTAAAGTCTCAAGATGACCACTCTACGTGCACTCAGACAATGGCTGCTGTGCTTGCCCCTCCTTTCATTTAACTTGCTCTTGCTAATCAATCCAAAACCCCGGTTGGCTGCTGGTCAAAGTAACACGCCAAAAAGCTCTTTTTCAATGTACTGACACTTCTGCCTTTTATCCTCTGGCAGTAGACCTGATTGAAGTCCCCTCCTATCAAAACCTCCAGTGTCTGGATTGGCTGCTGGTCAAAGCTCTTGTTGAATCTTCACTGGAGAATCACATTGGGAGTGAACAGTTTTGCAGAATTTTGCAAAGTATCTGTTAGCTATCCAGAAATTTGCTGGTGAGGGTACAGAATCTGTTTGGATTCTGACCATTCATTCACAGCATATTAGAGTATATGGTGAGATAACACAGTCGCTTTTCTTGTGCTGAGCTTGGGCAACATTATTGACTGGGTAGTTTATTTTTGTCCACATAAACATACTTCCTGCTAAGTTATGAAGAGCAGGTGAAACCTTTACAAAGTTAAAATTGAGATAAACATATTAAAATAGTACACCCTATCCTCATATGCGGGGGATATGTTCCTCATAGTCTGCGCATAATGTGAATAATTATTTAAATGGAGAAAATAGGGATGTGTTCCGGAGGGCTTCCTAAATATGTTTTATCTGTAATTTATTCACATTTTCATACCAATGCCATACAAAGCAGTACCACAAGGCAATATTTGTATTATATTTCATCAATTTAAGGTAATATTCAGTGTAATAAATCATAGAAAGTTAACATACTAGGGTGTACAGTACTCACCAACAGTGGCAGGTGAGTTCGCTCCGGGAGATGAGTGGATGTTGTGGTGTCGAGAGGCTTTACATGAATAAGATGGATGGTTGTGGTCATCAGGATCATATCAAGCACAGCAAAGAACTCTTAGAACTGCCGGCAGCAGATGACAACACTGGTTTGAAGAAAGTGGTGAGGGTTGCTTGCTTGGCAGCATTTTGTTTTTCAGCATAAATTCGCTTGTAGGGAAGAAGGCTTGACAGCAGGGAACGACTGAAATGCTGACTCTATTCTAAACTTGGGTTCATGTCAATCGCCATTTGTGCCAAGTGTTTTGACTTCCACCATACCCTCACCATTGGTAAACTCCCAGGATTTTCAAAATCGTTTGTTTCTTGCAGCAACTGAGAGATAGTTCGCTTTTTAAAAAGAATACGCCTTGAATGTAGTTGAATCAGCGATGTTGTGTTAGGCTGCAGGAAACGCACTGTTATGTTAGGATGACTGCTGTCCAAATGTTTAGGATGGGCTGGGGCATTGTCAAGCAACAAAAGAACTTTAAAGGCAAGATTCTGTTCCCGGCAGTAGCACCCCAGAGCTGTGTTACCTTCACCTGATGCCGTGCTGTTTATAATTTCCAACTTTTTTTCAAGTGTTAAAGTGGTTCTCTGCTGCTCGGCTGATGGCCCAGGACATGACATCGGACGCTAGGAGGCATAGTTAAATATTTCAAGCACAAAATCACTGCACCGTAGGTAAAACCTCCAAAAGTTTAAGAGCGCAAGATCGCACATCTACACCTTGCCAAAACCAATGTGGGACTTGGGGGAGGGGGGGGGGGGATTGAGACTGTGAGACGTGCGCACATGACTTGTATTGACGGGAAAGCAGTGCTCCTCGCATAACTGTGAATCCATATTGTCTGAAGACATGTATAACGAGGATAGGGTGTATCAATAGATTTGTTGCTAGGCACTGCAAGAAACTTTATGAAGGTTACATGATATTCTGTTGTCACAATGTAGTAATGGAGGGGGGGGAGAGAAATTATTTTAACATTTGACCTAAGAATTTCAATGTGATGCTCCTGATTTGTAGACCACCTACTGCTTGTTTGGTTTCAGAGGTTTTTGGGAGTGGGGTGTTCTCCTGGGAATATTTGAAAAGCTGATCTGGATGTATCCTGTCTTGAAATACTTCAGATTTCCAAAAAAAAGAGATTAATTTAGAATGTTTGTCTTTGTTTCACAGGTTTGAATATTTTTTTAACTTTGATAATACATTTGAAATCCATGACGACATTGAAATTCTTAAAAGAATGCGAATGGCTTTTGGATTGGAGTCTGGTGGCTGTTCTGCTGATGAACTGAAGATGGCTAAGAGCTTAGTACCCCAAGTCCTGGAACCATATGTAATAGGTAAAATATAGTGAGAGGGAAGTGTAGAGATTTGTACATGTCATTCATATTGATTGAGTACCAAGTTGGCAAATAGTTACAGTAATATATTTTATCCATTTACAGCTGGCAACTATGTACAAGATATTTTTGATATGTTTAATTTAGTATTTCTTAAATTGCCTTTTAATCTCAGGACAATCACTATAAATTGCTTTGAAGTGTGGTGACTTTTGTGGGTAAATACACAACCATTTCTCCAGAAGAAGTGGAAGAGTTAAAACTTTAATAACGTTGCGTAAGGGCCTTGTACCCCAAGTCCTAGAACTATATGTAATAGGCAATAGATGTGGGTAATCTTGTAAAGTGTGGACATTTTGTACATACGGACGCAGCATGTAGCTCAACAGAGGCAACACACACAAAATGCTGGGGAAATTCAGTAGGCCAGGCAGCATCTAGGAAAAGAGTACAGTCGATGTTTCAGGCCAAAACTCTTCAGCAGGACTGGAGGAGAAAAAACTAAGGAGTAGATTTAAAATGTGGGGGGAGGCAAAACCTGTGATAGGTGAAACCTGTAGGGAGAGGATGAAGTAAAGAGCTGAGAAGTTGATTGGTGAAAGAGACAGAAGGCTATGGAAGAGAGAAGAGGGTGGGGAAGAGCACTACAGGGAGGCAGTGGGTGGGCAATGAGAAGGTGAGATAGGGAAAAGGTGAAGGAGGGAGGTTGGGGGCATCACTGGAAGTTTGAGAAATTGATGTTTATTCCATCAGGTTGGAGGCTACCCATATGGAATATAAGGTGTTGTCGTTCCAACCTAGGTGTGGCCTCATCACAATGGTGGAGAAGACCATGGATGGGATATATGGGAATGGATAGTGGAATTAAAATGGGTGGCCACTGGGAGATCCAGCCTTTTCTGGTATGATGGAATGTAGGTGCTCAGCAACGTGGTCTCCCAATCTACGTCAGATCTCACTGATGTACAGGAGGCCATACCAGGAGTGCTGAACACAGTATATCACCCCAACAGGCACTCAGGTGAAGTGTTGCCTCACCTGGAAAGGCTGTTTAGGACCCTGAGTGGTAGTGAGGGAGGAGTTATAGGGGCAGATGTAGCAAGGATAAGTACCAGGAGGGAGATCAGTGGGGGGGGGGGGATCAAATGGGCAAGGGAGTTGCATAGGGAGTGATCCCTGTGGAAAGCAAAAAGTGGGGGGGTGGATGTGTTTGGTGGTGGGATCCAGTTCAATCCATTCCAATATATCCATCCTTGGCCTCCTGCTCTGTCATGATTAGGCCACACAATAACGCCTTACATGCTGTTTGGGTAGCCTCCAACATGAAGGCATGAACATCGATTTCTTCCAGTAATGTCCCCCCCTTTCACCATTTCCCATCCCCTTTTCCCTCTTTCACCTTATCTCCTTGCCTGGCCGTCACCTTCCACTGGTGCTCCTCCCCTCTTCTTTCTTCCATGACCTTCTGTCTCTCACCAACCAACTTTCCAGCTCTTTACTTCATCCTTCCCCCTCCAAGTTTCACCTATCACCTTGTGTTTCTTTCACCCCTTTCCCCCACATTTTAAATCTTTTTCTCCAGGCCTGCTGAAGGGTTTCAGCTCAAAACAACGACTACTGTTTTCCTCAATGCTTGCTGAGTTCCTCCAGCATTTTGTGTGTGTGTTGCTTAGATTTCCAGCATCTGCAGATTTTTCTCGTTTTTTAGCTCAATAGAGGATTTATTTTTGTTTGTTGCTTTGCTATCTTGTATGATTTATGCAAGAGGTGCAATGTTACTGCCAATATTTGGGAAAGAAACTTAATTTGAACTTTTTAAGGCAGAATGGATGGTGCTACTTCCTCAGCTCAGTGTTTCAGTGATCAGTCTCTATCATGGCTACTGTGCCCGTGGAACTTACATATTTTCTCTGCAACTGGATGGGATTTTTTTTGGGTGTTTTGATTTTCCCCATGTCCACAAGTGTCTTGAAGTTAATTGCCTACTGTAAATACCCATTAATGTTACTAATCGACAAGAAAGAATCAGATTTCATGGGCATATAAAGAGAATAAATTGCAGGGGGACAAGGAAAAAAAGGGAGAATGAGTCTGAGGGTGTAACAAATCACTCTATTGGAAGGCAGCACGTTTATGATAGTCCAAATGGTCTCCTTCCTTTTATCTATATTAGAGTCACACAATTAGTAATTATAGAGGCATCTCCCTCCTTTCTACAACAAGAAAGGTACTCACCCGAATTTTATGTGACCGGCTTTTATCTCTGGCAGAAGATCTCTTAACTGAGATTGTGGCTTCTGTCCAGCCAGAGGAACATCTGACATGATTTTTACAGTACGTCAATTGCAGGAGAAAGCCCTGGAACAAAATCTTCCACTTTGTGTGGCCTTCATAGACCTTACAAAAGCATTGATTCTGTAAATCGTCCTGCCGTTCTGCAGGTAATGCCCAAAATCGGGTGCATGGAGAAACACCTCAAGATCATGCAGCTCTTACACAATGATGAGTGCAGCAGTCATCAGCAATAGCAGCTCTGAAACAGCACCTTTAAGGTTGAGACGGGTCAAACAAGGGTGCTTCATTGCCCCAACTCTATTTGCTGTTTTCATTACAACCATTCTTGATCTCACAGGCCAAGACCTCCCACAAGGAGTTCAGAATTGCTGTACCACAGATGGCGAGTTCTTTTGCCTTAACATGTTCAAGGCAAAGAGCAAGGTGTCAACTACTTCCATCAATGACATTGATGTCATTGTAGCTCACTCTGAGGAGGATCTGCAGTGCAAAATGTCTTTGCCAGAGTATACAAGCTCCTAAACCTTCAACCATTGAAGTTGACAACATCCCTCTGAAGAACACTGATCATTTCTTATATCTTGGCAGCCTTCTTTCTTCAAGAGCCAACATTGACCTTGAAATAAATCGCGGAATAGGTTGTACAACTGGAGCTTTTGCCAGGCCAAGGAAAAGGGTTTTTGAAGATCAGGATTTCAAGACCAACACTAAGCTTCTAGTCTATAAAGCTGTAGTCCTCCCCTTGCTATATGGAACGGCATCATCGACAACATACAGCAGGCACACAAAATCCCTAGAAACTTACCATCAAAGATGCCTCCGAAAGATTCTGAGAGTTAGCTGGAAGAACTTACTCATTCCAATATTCTAGAGGAAGCTAACATTAACCCCATAGCCACAATTGTGACTCAGCACCAGTTGCTAGCAGTTCTCCACAGGCAGCAGGAGGTATAGACAGTCAATGGAATGGAGGCTGACTTTTGTGATGGACTGAGCTATATCTACACCTCTGTGTTTTCTTATGGTCATAGGCAAAGCAATTGTTATACCAAGCTGAAAGTTTGAGGTTGGTTGCTGTTTGGTAGAAAGTTAAACATGCAGCGATGTTTATAGTTTATGTTGATTAGATATTGTACTGAACAACCCCACTCTACAAATTCTGTTGATTAGGTACAGTAAGTGAATTGGGATGACATGCTAGAGAAGGAGGACAAATGGAAGAAGTTAGTGAGCAGTAGCAAAGAATTGAAGTTAAGGTGAGGAAAAACATTTCAGCATGGTGATTGTATGGTCAAAGCAATCATTAATGGTTGAATAAGGACAGGAAAAGGATGAAGGAATAAGGGAGATTACACGTAGGAAGGATTTGAAGGGGACAAAAAGCTTAAATTTTCAGACAAATCAATAGATGTTGATAAGATTTAATGAGTAATGCTCTACAAATATTTTCCATGGTTGGTGGAGGGTAGAAAACTAGCGACCGATCAGGAGAATTGAAACAATGAAAGCATGAAATAAGATGGATTATAAGGAGAATAAAGAGACTACAGGTGCTGGAAACTTGTGTAACAAAAAAAAAACAAGATGCTGGGGAATTCAGCAGAAGAGACAGCATCTGTCGATTGAAATAGATGGTTTACATTCTGGCTCAAGACTCTTCACCTAGACCATGGGTCAATACCATTAAGCAAGGGGGTTGGTGGATCCCAGGTTGAGAACCATTGATCTAGATTGTGGGTTGTTGATTAAGATGGAAAACTTTTGATTAAATTGGATATGGAGTTGGGTATAAATTTATGAAGTTCAGAAGTGGGTGCTTCAGCCTAATTTGTCCATGCCATCCCCTTTGTGAACATTTGGCACATGTCCCTCTAAACCTTTCCTACCTGTTTACCTGTTGAAATGTCTTTTAAATATTGTAACTGAACTCGCCTCTACCACTAATCCAGCAGCTCATTCCATATGCCACTGAAAGTCACGTACCTCTAATCCCTTTTAAATCTTGCCCTTCTCACCTCAAATCTATGCCCTCCTGTACCCAGAGGTAAAAAACTGTGACAATCTACCCTATCTTTGCTCCTCAGTTTTATAAAACTTAGATAAGGTCACCCCTTGCCTCCTTTGCTCCAGGGTAAGCAGTCTTATCAACTCAAGTCCTGAAGTGGAGGAAACATACCTGTAATTTTTTTTTCCTTTTGGATGACTTGTAGGTGTAATGAGGAGTTAACCAAGAAAATTGTTACTATCTGTACTGAATGGTGCGAGAGAGCTAAAGATAATGTCTCTGCTGACATTTAGCTGAACAAAATGTCACATCCCAGTCAAATGCTAGTTGAGAGATTGGAGGAAGTGTTTGCAACTCCTTGAGTATATGTGGGAATTGGGAATAGAGCAAAATGCCATGCCCAAATCTGATTGCAGATTTTTAAAATGACTTACACTTGCCTCTAAATGCTGGAAGGAAGAATCCATGATTTTTTTAAATTGGTTTTACTTGATTTGAGGAATCTAGGAATTATTTGGAATCTGAAATCTGGCTAGCATTTTTCCATTCCTCATTGCCATTGAGAAACTAGTTGTGACCTATCTACCTTCAGTTGGTACAGTGCTGCTCGTGAATGTCAGTGCTGTTAAGAATTTTCAGTGACAAGAGGCTATACAAAATATTTCCACAAGGTTTTACAGAATGTAATTTTGAGAGAAACTTGCAGGTAATGTTCCTATGTACTTATTGCCATTGGCCTTGTCCTAAAGATTGCCGATTCTGTAAGAGAATCCTAAGATGACTGCTTTACCCTGGATAATGTTGAGCTAAATAGTTATTGAAGCTGCATTTATCCAGGGAAATTGAGGGTTGAGGCTAGCAGATTGTGGGAAATCTTTTGGGGTTTGGTAGGGAAAGGAGAGAGTGAGAAGGTGGAAATATGTCACTTCCTAAAGGTTACCCAGCCTCTGACACACACTTGCATCTGGGAATGGCCACAGGATAATCTTGTCTATCTTTGATATCTTGGCCCCAGCAACAGGGAGGCAACACATCATTCCAGAGTCCCTTTTTCAGCTACAGTGTCTCCTGTCTGCCTTATGCCTCATCCCCTATCACTATAGTCTTTTCTGCTTTCTCTTGAATGATCATCCCCCCCATTCCCCCCCCCCCACATAACAGTATGTTTTCAAGAGGAGTGGCCACAAGAGTATCTTGGGCTCTCTGCCAGCTTTTTCTTTTTTTTCTTTTTTGCTGGTCATCCAACTAATTTCTGCATGATATAGATGTGATCACTTTGCTAAAATTCAGATCTGTGAAACCCTCAGCCTCAATGATCCTGAATGTGTCCAGCTCCTTCATGTGGTAAGTCAGCTGTAACAGGATACACCTCTAGGTGAAGTCCTTAAAACTCTGGAAGTCTCCTCAATCTCTTGCAGGAGGAGCATACCATTGTCTTAACTGCCATCTGAACTTGAAGACTGAAAAGGACGTTCGAGGAACTTTAGCTGTACTTCTGCTTGCCAAAGTCATGCCGTAACATACCACTTAAATACTGGTCCACTCTCAGTGGCTGCCCTGCTAGAGCCTGCTTTCCTTTTATTATGTGCCTTTTAATTGGCCAATAAGAAATGCTTTTTCCAAAAAGTTCTATTAACCTCCTGCCTCTCAAAACCTCAAGGTACTTATTGACTGTGGAGTCGAGGTGATCATAATACAATTAAACATCCAGTGTCGAATATTATTTTCCACTTATCAGCCCATTCCTGAATGATGTTGGGATTTGCTGCACACAGGAATGTTACTCTATTTGCTGAGAAATTGTAAATGGAACTTGAAATTCACCAGAGGTCAAAAATCAGAGAAGTGTCCTTTGGCAAATAACTAAAATCAGAAACTTTGTGCAAATTGTCTTGGTGCAGTTCTGGACATTATTTCTTGCTGCATTTTACAGTTGCAGTGTAGATCTATAAATCATTACGTAATCTAATACCTTGTTGAGACAATGAACCACTCCTTAACTTATCCTATAATTACGTGAGCATAAATTGAAACAGTACATTATTTGCTGAAGAGGAATATCAAGGTAGGGCTAGTTATAACATTGTTTAGTCTTCAGAGCATGCCAGCACAGTTACTGGTTGGAATGTGGCGCTTGGAAGCGACTGAAATATAGAACAGTGAATTGAAATATGAAATTTTATTTTAATTTTTAATCTGAAGTAGAATGATGTTTATTTTGTTTCCTGTCTAGTAATGTAGTACTAATTCTAATTATGGGCCATAATGGAGCTGATTTTATAACTGGTTATCATGGATTTACCATTCAGAACTTGAGCAACCAGACTTAATTACTTTTATGTAATGCATTTAAAGATGAATGTACGAGGAGTAATTGGCAAAATGGTTGGTGAGATTCAGGATAGCATCAGTTTAATGTACTCTAGGTTAACTGCAGGCTTATCCATACCTTTTGAAATATTTGAAGTATTTTCAAATATAATAATTAATAAACTTAGCCAATCATATTGGACTTCTGCAAGTTTATAAAAATCTGCTATTACCATAAAGTATCTGCTCTTCAAACTACTTAAAATTCAGTGGTGCCCTTTCTTTCAAGCCAAAAGCTGAGAGTTCACGTTTCACTCAGTGATTTGAAATACATATCCAACTTTCAAACAACATTGATTGCCATAGGGATACAGATTGGAAACTGCCTTTCAACCTACCAAGTCTGTGGTGGCGGTCGAGCACTAACTCCATTTTATTCTCCCCACTTTCCCAATCAACTCTCCCTAGATTTTACTACTCACCTATGTAGTAGAGTCATTTTATAGTAGTCAATTAACCCGCCAGTGTATACATTTTTGGAATGTGGGAGAGAACCCAAGCACCTAGTTGAACCCAAGATCACTGAAGGGTGAATGTGCAAACTCACACAGAGAGCACTGGAGGTCGGGATTGAACCATGGAGTTACGAAAAAGTAGCTCAACAGGCTGTGCTGTAAGGAAGGATATTTCTGTGAAATGGTTGAAGCAAACATCCATAATGGTTGGACAGTGAGAATTGGAATAGGAAGAAGTGTTGTAGGTGATCATATGCAGAAATGACTGAAGAAAGGAGGGTGGGGGTACATGATATCTTTCAAGTAAGATGCTGAACAGATCAACATTAAAATTCTTTGATACTTCATGAGGGGAAAAAATTAGCAAAAGTTCTGTTGTCCTGGTCAGCGTTCACTTCCTACCCCCCGCCCCCAAAAGAATGAAAGCATTTACCTCATTCCAGTGTGATTGTGCGACACCTGGAAGTGCTAGAAGTAGCTGGTTATAGCCCATAAGGAATCAAGTAAGTTGCTGAACTGCAGAGAAGGAAATGTGTACTCTACTGGACTGTTCTCTTTCAGTTTTTTGCAGTTTAAAAACTAATGTATGTTCAACTATGACAAACACAAGCTTGTTCGCTTAAATTCTGAGGAATAAAGGAAAGATGAATGATTAAAGTAATGGATTAGGAAGAAATTTTGTAAATATGAAACTTGAGATCTGCCTTTACTGCAGTCCAGTCCAGTTTTCTCACTGGGTGTCTGCCTTCTAACCTCAAGGCACAGCCAGGAAGGGTGTATGTAACCTTATAATTAGAAAAGCCTTTTAAGGTATCTACACATTAGACTAAAGACCATGAATAGTCCCATTATTAAATGCACTTTAATTTGTATGCACATTATTTCCCTTGTTTAATAGTGTATCTTCTTTATCCCTTTTAAATTTTTTATTGATCAGTGATAGGAGTTGAATACTAGTTGAAGGAACCAGCAATGGTAGCCTGCTGAATCTGGATACTGGGCCAAATTTTCTGTTGCTTGTACGAGCTAGTCCACCCATTCAGGGCTACTATGAAAAGCATTAATTACAGACCTAGCAAGAGGGGTCAAACAGAAACCAAGTTTGAAATGCCAACAGGCAGCTATGCTGTTGATAGAGAACTTTTACGGGACATTGTCAGAAGGGGCATACCATGCTCAAAATTGGAGCTATGTTTTCTATTTAAATGGAAATTGAAACAATCAGAGAATTGGAGAAATCAGATTATTTAAAAATGTATGTAATCTACAATGCAAATATTGGATACTTTTCTCTTCAGATTTAGCTTCACCCAAGGCTCTTAAACAAGGCTCTCATATTCCTGTCCCTCCTGTGTACTTTAGCTTTAATTCCAGTTTATATTTTTCTGGAAATAATTTTGCTGTGAACATCTTTTGTCATTTAAATTTATTTAAATTCTAGCTGGTCTCATTTTGAGTTGTTGTAGTTGATGGTTTATTAAAGTGTAGAAAGAAAACAACCTTGATTTGCTATAAATTGCTTTAGAATAAGACTTCCAAACAATTCATAACACACTACTGCTGCTTAGAAAATTTCTGCTTTTCCAGTTAGTGTATATTCCTAGTGAGATTTTTAGGAGAACAACTATTCCTATGTAATTGGAATTTTGTCTTTATTTTCCCTTAAATCTTTAAAACATCGTGTTGCCATATGCAGTTAGTGTCCTAGCACTGCTTTACAATTTTTAAAAAAAAATTTAACGGTCCTGATTTTCATTGGCAGAAATGGCTAAAGGAGTGCAAAATGTTAACTCAGGCCCAAGTTCAGTGACAGCATCTGCATCTTCGTCAAGCTTCCAGTCTAGCAGGTAAGTTTGCTGATCTGTTGCTTTTATCATTTAAACTTTAACAATTTAGTCTTCACTTTACTTGCTTCTGAGCTGATACCTGTCTTTCCTTTCATTCTTTCTTTGTGTACAGACTTTTTCTTGTGCATTTCAATTGTTTGTTCCTGTTAACTTCATTTTGCATATTCACTGGCATAGATGTACAAGCACCTGTCCACACAGCCTACCAAAATTTTGCCTGCCCACCCTCTTAACTTACCACTCACCTGGTTTCACATATCACCTACTAGCTTGTACTCCTTCCCCTTTCCCTCCACAATTTTATTCTGGCTTCTTCCCCCTCCTTTCCAGTCCTGATGAAGGATCTATTCCTGAAATGCTGACTGTTTATTCCTCTTCATAGATGCTGCTTGCTGAGTTCCAACTGCATTTTAGACCATAAGACATAGGAGCAGAATTAGGCCAATCAGCCCATCAAGTCTGCTGTGCCATTTTATCATGGCTGATCCATTTCCCTCTTAACCCCATTCTCCTGCCTTCATGCCCTGACTAATCAAGAACCTATCAACCTTTGCCTTAAAGCCACCCAGAGGGTCTCCACAGCTGTCTGAGTTCCACAGATTTGCCTCTCTCTGGCTGAAGAAATTCCTCCTGATCTCTTCTCTAAACGGATGTCCCACTATTTTGAGGCTTTGCCACCTGGTCCTAGACTTCCCCACCAAAGGAAACATCCTCTTCACATCCACTCTATCTAGGTCTTTCAACATTTGATACGTATCAATGAAATCCCAACTCATTCTTCTAAATTCCAGTGAGTTCAGGCCCTGAGCCTTCAATTGCTGCTCATATCGTAACCCTTTCGTTCCTGGAATCATTTTTGTGAACCTCCTCTGAACCCTCTCCAATGTTAGCACATGCTCTCTTAAATGAGGATGTGCTAACGCATGTTTGTTTCTTGGGATTTCCAGCATCTGCCAAGTATCTGGTGTTTAATTTTGCTTACTTTAAATTTATAATCTGTGTGCAAAATGATCAAATCCTATTGAAAAGCTTTGGATTGTTTTTACATTAACTGTTTTACTTTCAGAGCATTTGGTGCCAGTGATGCAATAGTAGCCTTACCAACTGATACCGAAGTGGCCTTAGTGACGAGTCAAGCACAAGGAAGTTTCAATGGTACACACAGTTCTGATCTGAGAATGGAGACTCCTATGTCCTATATTGAAGATGATGATGATGAAGAGGATGATGATGAGGAGGAGTATGAATGAACTAATGATCATTCTCCATTCATTCCTATCTTTTGCTTAAAATAGCATCTCTGGAAAGAACTGTCACTGAGTCAGAGACCTTAAGAATTGTTATTTTGACTTGTAAGGGGTTTTAACTTAATTCTATTCTCTTCTAATTTAAGCATAAGAAACATTGAAAACAGAATTGTAGAGATACTTTTCTGAACGAAAACAACAGTTGAAATTTTAAAAAAGAAGTTTTTGCTTCTCTGATCTAAAAGAGACTTGTTACTGCACCAAGTGCAGCTATAAAAGTTACTAGGTGTTCAGTCACATTTTGGAGCAATATTTCAGTAACATCTCTGGCTTCAAATGTGCTACCTAGTACTGATGTTTACATGTAGTTTTTTTTTCTCTCTCAGCTGAGCTGCTGGTTTAGCACCTTACAGCAACTATGTCCCATTACAGGGAGGAAGAAATGGAGATGGTTATCTCCCCTCCTACAAGTTTGCCTCTGTTAGATCGCTAGATGGCATTGAAAGTGGTTGCGGATGGGGTCAATAATACGTTCCAACATTTCAGTTTGATGTGTTGAATGAAATTTGGAGCAGATAAGAAAGGGTTAAAAAAATTGTTAGTACTGAGACGAAATTGAAGTGTTACTTGTACTTTAAAGGCTCTTTGCTGCTGCCAGAAAAGTTTGTAAAAAGCAATCCTGTGATTGGTTTTAGAATTTCTGGTACTAGGTCAAATAAATAGTGCACTATATAGTTCTATTTAGTATATTCCTGGAGCAGCAGTAATGTATGAAGTACTTTTAAAGCTTGACTTCACCTTTCAGACATAAGTATAGTGGTGTATTCACTGAACAGATGCAGATCTTTTTACCCATCTTATCTTTGTAACCACCTACAAATAAACGCTGAACAAAGCCTGTTGCGGAATCAACAGTTTTTTTTGTATTAAATGCATTCTTAATTGAAAGAGCTTCCCTGATGGCCTGTGAGATTTTAAAACTTTTTGTGCAGTGGCTATACAAATGTTGTGTTTTCTGCAGCAGACATAAAAGTTAGATGTTTTACTTTGTGTTCTTTCTGGTTTGCTGGCTGTAGAATTTGTTGACAGTGCAACCTGCTAGCACAGCAGCAGCTATAGTACCAATGCACTCAATTGATTCTCCAATTGAGTAACTTTTTCCAGTGTTGCATGTTGCTATGGGGGAAAGGAGAAAACATGAAATGCTTTTCAAATCTAATTCCTATAAATTACAAGCTGAATTGGAATGCTTTTTCTTCTAATCAACTCCTTTCTGGTGAAACATGGTCAGTAAAGGATAAAAGTTGGGTGCAGTTCTGGTTTAGGTTGGCTGAAGATGAAGGCTGACTTTCTGAATTGATTTTGGCTAATGTAAAGTCAATGACCTGATTGGTGCTATTGAGTTGAGCTGTTTTTATAATTAAAGTAATGGCTTGCTGAATTGCTTCCTAATTCCTTACGATTTCCATTGTGAAAATCTGGTATTTCCTCTCCGTAGTGGAAACATACTTCCTGTTGAATGTTGGTAATGAGAAGTCTGAAAATGAGAGTATTTGGAACAATTCTATTTCTGAGTTAGTTGTTTTAGGAAGCCTTTTTGAAGAGAAAATAGGGACATGCAAATCCGGCATCTGGCTTGAATTTTCTTGGTTATTTTTTTTTGAAAGCAAAGAAAATAGAATCAAGTCTTGAAGAATCCCTCAGAGGTATTGTTTTTGCCCTACTTGCTTTGAGTAAAAGCATGTTCACATTTAGTTTTATTATCAAAACTTGTTTTACCTGTCAAGTTTTGTTCTCTCAAAGGTATGAGTATAATATCTCTATATTCATTGAGGTTTGTTTCATAACCTTCAGTTGATGTATTTTTCCAGATGTTTTGTTACTACTAGGAGCAATACAAAATGCACTTCACTCTTCACGCATTATCTTAATTGTATACATGAAAGTTGAACCTTGTCAGCCTTTAAGCACCATTTAAAATCAGATAGCTGACATTTCAAGGCCTAAGTGGAACTTTGTGTGTGTGTGAACCCATGTGTGCGCCTCCCAGATTTGCTTGAACATTTGGATCAAATGAAATATGGAAACTGTGGCCCAATAGAGACCTAATAAACTGAGTCTTTATTGTGATTCTTAAATTGATTTTAAGGGAATTTCCTGAAGCAGCTTTTTTGGACTTTTGTACGTTTACAGAAACTTGGTCTCAGAATTTTCTATAAACACTAGGTCTATTTGTAGACCATCTTGAGTATATTGAGAAGGCAATAACTGGAATAGGAAATATTTAAGACTGACAAGTCTCTAAAAAAAAAACACACCTGGAGCAAAGCAATCTGCAATATAAAAAATACGGTATTTAAAAAAACAAATTTATGAAATCCCGAAGGTGTATATTTTGTTTGAATAATGTGCTTCAGTGATACAACGTCTTTTTTTTTCCTACATTACAAACAATGTAGTTACAGGTAATTTTTCCCTGTCCTAAAGACTTGTTTATGGTAGCAAAATGAGGGTTGGGGAAGAGATTGTAAATGTTGAGACAAAAACCTAATCACTCAATGCTGCAGTATAATCTGTAATTCAAACATATAATTCTGTCTGCATTGTTACATACAAGGATGTTGTTTTTAGTTTCATGACTATCATTAAAATTTATAAGCTTGAAATAAAAACATAATCTTATATTTGACTTTGGTTGAGAAATGAAATTCTTTTAAGAAAAGATTTCAACAGTTGTGCATAAATTGCTATCTACTCTGGTTTTATTTATCATGGATTCAACTTCCAAGCTAATTTTAAATAGTAACTTGTAAATTTTTGGAAGGATACACGTGTTGTCTTGAGTTCAATGGCTGTCATCATGTTGGTCATCTATGCCTTTTGGCTTCTAATTTGTTTTATTAAGTTTTGTGCTCTGATGGAAATAAGCTCATTTAAATTACAGACCCATTATTTTATTTATTTTCAGATGGGAGTTTTGAATACTTTTTTGGATTCTTCATTACTCCTTGATCTAATGTAAATAATTAATTCTGAAGGAAATTGACACTTGCAGTCGTGCTAACTTGGTAATCACCCCTTTCCCAGAGCAACCTTCTTTTTGTTTTATTTCTAGTCTGCCAATGATAGTTTTTCAACTTCCCTGTTTTTAAGATCTCAGAAGTAAGGTTTTAACTTTTGAAAGCTATACAGAAATTAGTTTTCATTTCAGTTTGAACGTCTAAATTTAGTCCAGTGTACTTGCGGTGATGGTGCTTCAGAATAGTTAGACATCAAAAGTCTCAAGTTTTCTTACAGTACCTTTCATTATTTTCATTACTTTTCATTGCCACGTCAACACGCCATTCAGTAGGTAGGCAAGTCCAGGTATTTGTATCTGCAGTAAAAGAATTATTGATGTGTGGTTTCTTATAATTTTGTTTTGCATGTCTGTTCAGATCCTGCTCAGTTCCCAGGCACTGATGACAGTGTCAAAAGCGTTAGATCTGACCCAGTCTTTCTCCACGAAGATCATTGGCTTCAAAATGAAGATAGACTTAGGTTGTTGATGAATATCTTCCATACCTATTATAGACTGGGGCTGCAGAAATATCGCATAAAAGCTAACTGAGCAAATTTTGTGATACAACAGCAAGCCAAATTGTTTTTGTTCTTTTAGGAGCTGAATTAACTTGTTATTATTGTACACAGGTAACAGAACAATTAATCTTTACCCCTCAGGCTCAAGAAAGCAGCAATAGCAATATACAATATTTTGACTGAACCTAATCATTTGCTGCAATCAGTACACAAAAATGGAGCAAACCAGACATCACTGAGTTATTAATGTTATTTACCAAATAGCCGATCACTTAAGTGTGTAATATTTCGTAGGCGTGTAGTCTGTTTTCAATACTACATGATGCTGAAGGTGGAAATGTGCCATCTGCACCAAGGTTATCGAGGTACTGAATCAGAAATGCAATGTACTGCTGCCACATAACAAATTTCAGTACATATGTTACTGATCATCATGTGCAGGATTGGCGTTGGCTGCATTCGTAATAGTACAGAAAATGTTAATGAAGATGTAACTGGATGCAGGCATGAAGGCCAGCACTCCAGTATTATTCCAGGCTTCATGGATGTACATAAACTGGCAATTTGCACAGGAAAGTGGCAAATGAAATTCCATGCAGCAAGATGTAAGGGATTGTGCATTTGCTAGTGGAAAAAAGACAAGGGAATAACGTAAAAAGAAAATTAGTTGCTTGTCCCATTTTAGAGAAGCATTCAGCCTTGAATTGGGTTGGCTGATAGAAATGATTATTTGAGCAAATGGATCAAATGCCATGTAAGGAGAAGCTAATGTGCAAATAGATTTAACTTTTCTTGCAGGTAGTAATAGAATGAATGAAAATCTGCACACAAATAAGACGGGCAAACAACCGATGTGCAAAAGACAACAAGTTGTGCAAATGCAAAGAAAGAAATAGGTAATAAATATTGAGAACATGGTCAACATTGAAAACCTACTTACATCCAAGTCAACGGGCATGCCTCACAATACTTCCAGTGCATAGTACTACAAGCCATGTCACAAGAAATAATTGCAAAAAGTTACATACACATGAACATTTTGGAATCTCTATCCCTTGATCACTCAATGTAGGAAAGGATTAAGTTTGGCAGGCTTTTGTTATTTCAGGATTAATGCAGAGATTGATGTGCTAACTCCTCACATGGCGAAGCAACCAAATGTCATATTTACGATGTCAGACTTGGGATAGTGACTGGGGAGTAGCACCCAAAGGAGATGCAGCCCAACCATGTGGTGAGCAAGGATGTGGCAGGTGCAATGTAACGTAGAAAAACAACATGGATTCTCTGAAATGTTGAGATTAGGTAGAGTTGATGTTTAAAGGGGCATTCTTGCCTTTTATTCAAATCACAGATTTAACATTGAGGTTCAATAAGCGATTAGGAAGGCAATGGCATGGTGGCCTTTAAAATCTAAGGATTTGAGTCCAGCAGTAATCATTCTGGCCTTTATGTGACCACACTTGGTAAAGTGTGTTCTTAAATGAACATTCTTAGCATTGCAGTGGTATAGTGAAGATTCACTGGACTTTGTATGTGGAGATACTGACTAGATTAGGGCTGTATCCTTAGGCATTTAGAGGAGTTAGCGATCTTATTGAAACTTAAAATTCTTACAAGGCTCAACAGCCGTAACAAGTGCCCTGGGTGAGAAGTTTTGTATCAGTCTTGAACAAGAGGTAGGCAATGAGGAGCTGAGATGAGGAAATATGGCTTAATGCAAATGTGAGTATGTAGAATTCTCCACCCACCCTAGATGGTTACAAGTGCTCATTCATTGCAATCGATAAATATCTGGTTATTAAGGGAGTTCAAAGAACATTGAGGTACAGCTGGATGTTGGAACTATGTCTTGATCTTGATTAATGAAGCAACTTATAAGGACCAAATGGGCTGTCCCTTTCTCTTGCATCCTTAGTGTTGAGAAACTTGAGTACACATAGAATGTATGCAGAAATCCAATAAAATAGTGGAAAGAGCGCACCCCGTCACCCCTCTGGTCCATATGTGGCCTGATAAGTCACCTCAGAATCCAGAAAACCACAATTAATGCAAATCAATCTTGCTCCTTAAATGGCAGAACTTTCAGTGCAAATATGTAAGAACACCAACCCGTCTGGAGAAAATCAGTTGGGCAATGTCATCTTATGAATTTGTGACCTAATAGCTAGAGCTGCAAGTGTGCAAGACCTCAGGGGAAGTTGATGGCCCAATGTCCGCAAGTCTGAGTCCATTGGAGAATGAAAATGACCTGTCCTGGTCTTAGAAGACTTTGTCTGTATGTATGGGTGCGAGGGAGGAACCGAATTTGTGTTCCTGTTATTGCTCGTGTTGTTCTGCCCATCGTTGTGAGCATGCTGTATTGGCGCCAGAATTTTGTGGCAACGCCTGTGAACTGCCCTGAGCACATCCTTGGGTGTGTCAGCTTGCATTTCACAGTATGGTCCAATGTATATGTGATTAGATAAATTGAAACTTTAATCTTAGGATGGGAATGTAGGACTTGCCTGAAACGTACAAGGTTCTGAGGAGATGATGCAGGATATGTGGGTGAATCTAAGACAAAGGATCACTATCATTAGGAGTTTGAGGAGATGGGTATGGTAACAAAGACACGGACGATTTTCTACAGAAGTTATGTGGAAACTATTCTAACTTGTTATGCAGTTGTCCGATATGGAGGGGCCACTGCATAGGATCAGGAAAAAAACTGCAGAAAGCTGCAAAACCAGCCAGCTCCATCGTGGGCACAATCCTCCCCAGCACTGGAGTTATCTTTAAAAGACAATGAGTCAAAAGATGGCATCCATCATTAAGGATCCCCATCACCCAGGACATCCCCTCTTCTCATTGCTACCGTCCGGGAGGAAGAACAGGAGCCTGAAGAGACTCGCTCAGTGTTAGGAACAGCTTCTTCCCCTCCATTACCAGGTTTCTGAATGGACAATGAAACAACCCATGAACACTACCTTACTTGTTTTTGCACTACTTAATTTTATATATATTTGTACTTTTTGTATATTTCACTGTACTGCTGCCACAACACACACAGTCATGACATATACCAGTGCTATTAAACCTGACTCGTGATTCTGATCCCTCATTCAATACAGAGATGAATTACGATTCTTTTTCCTGAGGCATGACAATCTTTGGAACACTTCCTCAATGTGTGAAGAAAGCGGTGTCATTGGCAGAGTAGATCGAAATTTTGCATTATCTCGTCAGGAATCTGGGTGTACACAGGAATGAAGAATTGTTTACACTCAGCCACAATCTAGCACTCAACGATTCAGTAACAGCTTCTTCCCCTCTGCCATCCAATATATTAAACAAGAATCTGATTCTTACAGAATAGGTGATTGACTGAGTGGCCAATACTTCTGTGCGCATAAAAAGCGAGAGTGAGGGTGCAGTGTGAGTGTTGGTCTATGGAACATACATTTATAATTACCATAAGCAGGATAGGAAAAAGATGGATTATAATGTCCATCTTACCTTTAGTCTATAGTTTTAATTAATATACTATGCTGATAATGCTAATGTAATATACTTTCCACAAGCGTTCTGAGCTACTTTTGGCTTGTTATTCAGCCCATCGAGATGATTGGTGTTAATTGCAGCTTCCAAAGGTCAAAAATCTAGATCGTACAAAGTAGCACACTGTAGGAATTCAGCAGATCGGGTAGCATCAACAGAGAGGAGTAAGCAATCACCGTTTCGTGTAGTTCAGCGAAAACAATGTTGACTCTTTAGTCTCCATGCCATTCCCATTTTAATGCACAGATTGTCAATTGGTCCAGCAAATCTCTTAAGATTTTTATCTTTTTTTTACTGAGGCATTAAATCTTTTATGCCTGCTGTATGGGTAGATTAAAAATTATACTTTTCCCCTTTCCTAATAGCTTGTGCTTTCCTGAGCAACGCACACAAAATGCTGAGGGAGCTCAGCTTGTGCTTTCTGTGGAGAATTTGTGCCCTGACACAAGGACAGTCAAAATAAAATATTGATTTCCAAACAGTGAATGCAATAAAGACAGTGGGGTTAAAACTTCAAAAAATAATGTTTTTAAAAACGATAGATTTTGAAGTAATCGAGAAAATTAAACTCCATGTAATCGATCTGAGTAAATGCTGTTAATCATTATTTGAATGACTAATAATTAAAAATATTACCTCATTCCACAATTCATAATATTTTAATTTACTTTTACAATGCTAAACATGAAAAAAGTTAGACAGCATTAGAAAATTGATTTCTATGCAAATTAAACCAGAGAAGACTGTAGCAAATGTTTGCTTTTAGTAGCCCATTGTTAAAGGCAGTCTTTCTATTCTTAAAGTGTTCATCAAAAGCAGTAATAGCTGATTGACTGATAATTTACATTTTTCTTAAATTGTATAATTAAGATCTTTATTTGGTAGTGTTAAAGTCAATTGGACATTACGAGTTGAAATACTGCAAAAGGCCACAAGAGGGCAGGCTATGAAATTTTCCCATGTTCTCCCGGTCCTGACTTACGCAATATTTTATCACGCGTACATTAAAATATACAGTGAAATGCATAGTTTGTGTTAACAACCAGCATACGCAAGGATGTGCTGGGGTCAGCCCGCAAATGTCATCACACATTCCAGCGCCAGCATTTATCATAATGTTCAACAAAACAACACCAGCAGTAACAACAAAACAACTCCTCCCCCCACCAACTCTCACAAGCAGTCAGGTCCCCAACTGCAGGATGCGCCGCCACAGGAAACAACTCAGAGTAAAGTGATTAAGACTTGTAGTTATATGGTGCTTTACAGTAGTTAACCTTTTGGTTTAATCTTCAATTTTTCAGCCTTCAGAAGACTTTTGCATGGGAGTAAACAATCCAGATGTGACAGGTAGGGTGGACAAGAACAAGGATGAAGAGGTAGAAAGCTCCTTAAATGAGAAATGTCAGTAAAGTTTAGGGACAAAAAGGGGCTAATCAATGTATTTGGGGTACTTTGCAGTAAGGGAGAGAGGATTAAATAAGAATGTAAATTGCAGAAATGGAAGAGTAGTTGGAGAATATCAACTTCTCCAATATTAGCTGGGTTTGCCTTTAGGATGAAAGGCTTAGAGGAGATTATTTTGAAGTATCCTGGGAGACCTCAAAGTCTACAGAAAGTGATGGATACAGTCGTTGATCATAGGCAAAGGCCTCCCCACCATTGAGTACTGCTACAACAAAGTAACATCCATCATCAAGGACCCCCAATATCCAGGCCAAGTGCTCTTCTTGCTACTGCCATCGAGAAGGATGTACCTGAGCCTTGGGTTCAATACCATCAGGCTCAGGAACACTTATTACCTTTCAACCATCAGGCTGCAGAACTAGTGTGGCTAACTTCACTCACTACAACACTGAACTTATTCACTCGCTCTGTACTCACTTGCAAGGACTCAACAACTCACGATCTCAGTATTATTTGCACAATTTGCCTTCTTTTGCACATTAGTTGTTAGTCTTTGATTATGTATATTTATTCAGATGTTATAGTATTTCCTTATTTTCCTGTAAATGCCTGCAAGCAAATGAATCTCAAGGTAGTGTATTTTGATGATAAATTTACTTTGCCTTTGAGCTAGTAGGTAAATACCTCTACCGATTCAAATCATAGTGAGCGAGTGGTTGAAGAGTCTGTAAGAAGTCATCTTGTGACAGTAACCGTAACTCTAAAAGCTGCAAGGCACTTAAAGAAGGGGATAAGGATTGAACAGCAATTAAAGTTCTAAATGGGCGGGTGGTGGGGTGGGGGGAGATGTTGGAGTGAGGCCAATTTTAGTGTTATAAAACAGAGAAGCTGGTGAAGTTAGACAGGGAGCACCTACCTGCGGGTGGGACTACATTTGGCACATGGGAGACATTGTAAAGCAATGAGATTCCAGGGCCAAAGTGTTCCATTAAGGTGAAAGGTGAGGATGGCAAGTGTCGACGGAATTTAAGAACTGGATAAAGAAAGGAAGCATACTGTGATGGTCTGGGGATGTGGTTGACAGCTTGCCCCAGCATTCCTAGTGGCCAGTGCTATTTACTGTTCTTGTTTTAAATGCGTTCGTGGACTTGTGATAAGATGTTCAAATTCATTTACTGTTATATTTTAGTTTATTAACCAAACTTTCTGCATAATCACTCAAAGAGTTGAACTGCATGTGCATGTAACGAGAGCTGTATAACTCATTCCCTTCTACCTTAAGCCACAAACTTATCAATCACCCCTTGCTGTGGACACTTCCTGGAGGTCCAAGACGCCGACTTCTACAAAGAAGGGATCCTTATGCTCCACGACCACTGGACTGTGTGTAAATGTAGAAGGGGACTATGTTGAAAAATAAAAATGCTAGGTTTCCAAAATTGACTCCGTCTACCTTGGGCTACGAATTTATCAATCACCCCTGCTGTGGACACTTTCTGGAAGTCCAAGATCCGTATGCTCCACGACCGCTGGACTAAGTGTGTGAATGCAGGAAGGGACTATGTTGAAAAATAAATGTGCCAGGTTTTCTAAAATTGACTCCTTCTATGTTAGGCCACAAACTTATCAATTACCCCTTGTAGAGTTGTTTGCTTGTGTGTCTGTGGGTCACCCTGACTGTAATAATCACCTCCCCTGTCTGTATGTGACTGGGTTGGTTCTCACTGAATGATGATGCTCTGCCTGTTATTGTGTTGTCGCAATAAAGCCCTCAGTTGAGGTAAACGAGCTGTTCTTGTCTATCATCATGGACTGAATGCTTGCCACATTGGTGTCAGGAGTGCAATTAGAAATTGACGACGAGATTGGAGAACTACAATGTCAGATCGAGTGCCTTAAGACCCAGGGAATAAATCGAGGAGCAAAATGTTTTGCCTCCCCCACACCCCCTAGCTGGGCTCCCGAAGACAGGATGCCGACCTGGAGGTGGAAGCTGGGAGCTGAGGATCGTGCCTTCCCAGGCAACTCTGATAGGGTGAGTGTACCCAGTGCACACAGTGGAGCGCGTCACCCTCCTCCATCATGGGAACCCAAGGTGCCACAGCCATGGGAGGATGGGCAACTACTAATGCCACTGGAGAAGGGGTAGGACCAACAGTTCATGCCACCTTGAAGCTCCCCAGAGGCAATGGTACCAGCCATCTGGAGTCATACCTGGTGCGAGTCAAACTTGCTGCACCGAGATGACGGTGCCCTTTGTCCTGGCCCTGGAAGGGGATGCCCAGCTGTGCCCGCTAAGCAGTGTGACTACAGGGCTCTCGAAGCGGTGCTGTGTGGAAGTTCAGGCTGAGGCCACTGGAGGAAGAGATGAGGAAAGAACTGTGAGGCAGGCAGCAGCGCCTGGGGGTGTTCACAGCAGGTCTCCGGCACCGTGCTCGGCAAGGCTACGGCCAGTTCTCTCCCACGGCCCAGGGACAGGAACTGTGAGGCAGGCAGCAGCGCCTGGGGGTGTTCACAGCAGGTCTCCGGCACCGTGCTCGGCAAGGCTACGGCCAGTTCTCTCCCACGGCCCAGGGACAGGAACTGTGAGGCAGGCAGCAGCGCCTGGGGGTGTTCACAGCAGGTCTCCGGCACCGTGCTCGGCAAGGCCCAGGGACAGCTTGACCTCCATGTCCTGATACAGTGCTGATGCCGGAGGCATGTTCCCCTGACATCACCACCTTCACTGGTAGAGGCGGAGAGGGCCTCACCCACATCACCCCACATGCCATGAGCCCAGGCTTGTGTCACCCAGGAGGAGCCGGTGATACCGGTCTGACCGGGGAGGTGCAGCCTCGCCACGTCATGAAGCAAGCTCTGCTACCGGTGCGACAAGGCCGAACGTGTGGCCTGGGACCGTCCTGCACAGCCGTTGGGAAAACCCCACACAGGCGTGCGCTGCCCAAGACCTCCAGCAGAATCCCTCCATTGTTGCCCCTCCGGGTGGGCCACTTGGGTGAAGATCAAGACCTGTATGTGGGCTGCGTGGTGGAGGGCGTTAGATGCCGTACGTCGGTGGGCACAGATCACCCATACCCATCGTCCGTCCAGGTGTCCTCCCCGGTACGGACCAGCCATCCCCACCTGGGTAGACAGTGACAATGACCCAGCTGGCTGCGGTCACCGGCGACTGTGCTGTGATGAGAGGGAGGGGGTGTCTGCGCATCGCAGTGGGGCAAAACACAGAGGAGCAAACCGCAGTGGGGCAAACCGCAGAGGGGCACGAGCTGTGGCTCGCCAATATCCGGGACTTCTGCATCACTGGGCTGGACTTGCTGTCCCGCTGGGGGCCCCGTGTGGATATGCCGGGGGCCACACTCCCTCACAGCTTCAGCCCTGGGCAGCTGCAGAAAGCGGACCAGGCGGGCACAGCAACTGCAACCACCGAACTTGCAGACTGCCCCAGTGCAGCACACCCGCAGCAGCCCAGCTCAACACAGCAGAGTCAGGGGCAAGCGGTGGTGGGGGCTCTTCGGACAGGTCGACCTCCCTACCGCTGACCAGGGTGAGGGGCTGGCTGAGCTCGGGATGGCGGTCGGACTGGGCTGGGCTCTCTGCCCTGGATCCGGAGTCCGAAGCCCTGTACTCTGTGGGGGATACTGGAGGTGTGCGGTGAGTTGCTGTTCTGATGGATTTCTGGCGGCAGCGGACATCTGGAGCTGGGTCTCCGCCCCATAATGCTGCAGTCGGGCCGTGGGCTTGCACATCCCAGAAGGGGCCAGGCCACCAGGCTAGGGCCCCAATGCAGCGGTACCTGGTGAGGGCCCCAATGCAGCGGTACCAGGCTAGGGCCCCAATGTAGCGGTACCTGGTAAGGGCCCCAAGTATGGATTCACTGCTCCTCCCGGAAGAAAGGATTATCCTCCAAGCTTGGAAGCCACTGGAAGGGGCCGGGAGAGGTGCTCGACCGCATCTCCAATGTGGTAAACTGATGTGTTTGCCTGAGTGGCAGAGGGCAGTCGAACTGCACTGGGATCAGCTGGCACCATATTGGCCCTTGGCCACCACCGTCTCAGCAGAGCTGAACGAATGAACTGACACTCAGGATACCTTGCCACTTGCCTCCCCTGGGGGGTGTTACAGGCAACCCCCTGTGCCCCAGGCAGCGGCGTCGACCACCACAGGGACTTTGCTGGGATGGCTGACCCTTCAGGTGGGGGCAGTGTGGCACCCTGGGGGTATGGCTGACAGCTTGTCCCAGCATTCCTAGCGGCCTGTACTACTTATTGTTCTTGTTTCAAAGTGCATTGTCGACACAATAAGATGTTCAAGTTAATTTATTGTTATATTTTAGCTGGGGACGTACAGTTGTTCACTTGTGTGTTTGTGGGTCACACTGATCTGTAACTGGGGTGTGTAATAATCACCTCCCCCCTCTGTACGTGACAAGGTTGGTTCCACCGAGCCATGGCACGCTATCTGTTGTTGTGCGTGCCGTAATAAAACCGACAGTTGAAATAAACGAGCTCTTCTCATCTGTAATCATGGACCGAATGCTTGCCATAATATGACAGGCCAGAGGTGAGCTTTTACACAGAGTGGTGGTTGTGAGCATTGAGCTGTCAGGGGTCACAATAGAGGCAGGTACATTAATGACGTTTTAAGAAACTCTTAAATAGGCATATGGATGAAAGATAAATGGAGAGCTACAGAACAGAAGGGTGAAATTGACCTTAGAGGAGGTTAAAAGGTCAGCACAACATTGTGGGCTGAAGGGCCTCACTGTGCTCTTATGTTCTGTATGTGCAGAAGTGATTACAGGGGCTGCCTTTCAGAAAACAGACAGAGTAAGGTCTGTCCTTTAAAGAAACCAGGAGGGAAAATAGGAGTGCAATATATCTCTGATCAAGTTTAAGGGAAACCTCAAGCATTTTATATGTATAATAAGGGGTGAGAGGGCAACCAGGGAAAAGTGGTCCCCATTAGGATTACGATGTCAGCTTGTGCATGGAGTCAGCAGTAAGCTCTTTCTTGAATGCTGTTTGTATTCACTAAAGAGAAGGCATTGTAATTTGGTGAATTTGGGAGAGGAGGCAGCAAGACTCTGAAATATTCTGCCATTACAAAGGTGGGGCTGGATGTTGCCCCGCGGCCCACGGCCCAGCAAGATGAATCCCAGGCTGCGTGCGGAGGAAACAGGAGATTGCTCTCTCCCTGGTAAATCTTTAGACTTTCCACAGTCACAGGCGACTGGAGGAGAGCAGAATGAGAACTTCTTACGCAAGAAGGGCGGAAGGAATAATTCAGGTGTTGATTGACTTTGAGTCTGATGTCAGCATGTGGTAGAAAAGATCTGAGGGACTCAATGAATCAACACTTGGAAGGGTAGAGACTGATCAAAAATAATGGAATTTAGACCTCTGTCTGACCACTTTTTTAGATGATATAGCACAATATATACAATGCAGTTGAAGTCCACATGGACGTTATTAAGGTTCCATGTGGAAAAAGATACAAAATGAGTGAGCCCAATGAACCGGTAGAACGTGGTGAAGGGTTGGTTTTGTGAGCGGGAGCCTGTGACCAGAGGTGTACCACCGACTTATCCAAATCGTCGTTGTACTTGATAAATTCCATGACTGCATGAGCTATGATTAGTAAATTTGCCACTGGTGTTTCTTGTGTATTTAATATTTCAGTAACACTTGAGTATCTTGTACATATATTGCTTGATTAAGCATTCTAGTTTGTTTCAATAATTCATTACAGGTTATATGTATAAATAGGTGAATTGGATACATCATTATGCTACCATGTGATACCAGCTTAAAGTAAGCACAAAGTTAGACCTACTTTTTGGACTCCCGTGTTGTCTTTTGAATTAATTTAATATTTTGAAGTCACAAAATTATACTGGTTTTGTCAGTAGTTACACTATGATATTTGGTTAAATGTGCAGAAACATATTGAATGAAGTTTAATCTTAATAAATGTGAGTTGGGGCACTTTGGAGTCACTAACAGCAATAGACATATCCAGTAAGTATATCTGTATATGATAGAGTGCTAGAAAGTATTAAAGGACAGAGGGAACATAATGAACAAGTCCAGAGATCCCTGAAGATAGTAGCTCAAATACATGAAAAGCACAAGGATAGAGAGGTTATGGTACAACTTCATAAAATACTGGTTATGCCACAGCTGTGAAGCATTGGTTACATAGAACAGTACAGCACAGGAATAAGCTCTTTGGCCCACAATGTTGTGCAGAACCAGCTAAAAAGTACATCAAACCCTTGCCCCCCCCCAAAAAAATAAACAAATCCCTCCTACCTATAGCATGTCCCTTTATCCTCAATTGTCCTTACATCCACGTGCCTATCTACGACTCTTAAGAGCTTCTAGTGTATTTGTGTCTACCACCATACCAGGCAGGACATTCCAGGCATCCACCACTTACCCCTTTCAGCCACCTTGAACCTACCCCCCTCTCAACTTCAACACACGCCCTCTGGTATTAGACATTTCAACCCCGAGGAAATGATACTCCCTGTCTACTCTATCTATGCCTCTCTATCACATCTCCCTTCAGCTTGAACCACTCCAGAGAAAACAACCCAAGTTTGTCCAGTCTCTCGTGACAGCACATGCCCTCTAAACCAGGCAGCGTGCTAATAAACCTCTTCTGCACCCGCTCCAAAGCCCCAACATCCTTCCTACAGTGGGGTAACCAGAACTGTATGCAATACTAACCAGAGTTAGTGGTGGCCTAACGACTAACTTTTATAAAGTTTTATAAAGTTGCAACATAACCTCCTGACTTTTGAACTCAATGAAAGCAGGCATTCCATAAGCCTTCTTAACCACCCTATTGACCTGTGCAACTATTTCCTTTCTTTATCAATCCTTTTATTGAGTTTCAAGTACATAAACATAACAATGATAGTGATACAAAGAGATCGGGATTACATTAATAACAGTTAATGTATACGTAAACAGTCTCCGAGTAACATGTGTAATCTAAGCCTCCCAATCTCTTAGTAACGAAACATGAAAAAGATACAAAGAAAAAAGATTTTTAACCAAGAAAAAAAATCCCTCTAAACTAACAAAAAGAAACAATAAAAACAAAACCGGAAGCTGGGCTGCCGTGTTTCATCAGTTAAAATCATTATTTGTCATTAACTCCGCTCTCCTATACACAAACAAAAAGTTATTGAGAAGGATTCGGAAAAGTTCAGCTGACATCATGTGAAAATGTTGAATAAATGGCCTCCAAGTTTCTTCAAATTTAACAGAAGGGTCGATAGTGCCACTCCTAATTTTTTCCAAGTTTAAGCATGTTATAGTTTGGGAAAACCATTGAAATGTGGTAGGGGGATTAGAATCTTTCCATTTAAATAAAATGGATCTTCTGGCTATTAATGTAACAAATGCAATCAAACGGCAAGCTGAAGGAGATAAATGACTAGTAATCACTGGTAATCCAAAGATTGCAGTAATAGGATGAGCATGTAAATCAATATGCAAAACTACTGAAATAATATCAAAAATACCTTTCCAATATTTTTCCAAAAGGGGACAAGACCAGAACATATGTGTCAAAGACGCTACCTCAGACTTGCATCTGTCACAGACAGGATTTATATGGCAATAAAAATGAGCTAACTTATCCTTGGACATATGGGCCCTATGAACCACCTTAAATTGTATCAAGGCGTGTCTAGCAAACATTGAAGAAGTGTTAACTAGTTGGAGAATTTTCTCCCACTTCTCTATAGGTAAAGATACCTTAAGTTCTCTTCCCCATTCATTCTTAATCTTATCAGATGTACCTAGATGTATTTTCATAATCAGATCATAAACAATTGCTATTAAACTCTTCTGATAGGGGTATAAACCTAAATTTTTTTCTGTAATTTCAGTTTGATGTGATACTGGAAAAGTAGGTAACATAATATTGAAAAAGTTTCTAATCCTTAAATATCTGAAAAAATGTGATCTAGGCAAACTATATTTATTACACAACTGTTCAGAAGACATGAGATAGTTATCCATGAATAAGTCACAACAACATGTTATTCCCTTCGTTCTCCATAAAACTTGATCAATTCTGGAAGGTTGGAAGAAAAAATTAGATATAATAGGACTTGATAGGATAAATTCATTCAATCCAAAAAATTGAGGAAATTGAAACTATATTTGTATTGTATGTTTAATTATTGGATTAGTCATTTGTTTATTCAGTTTAGTAAGTGCAAAGGGAAGCGGGGCCACTAAAATAGAAGCCAATGAGAACTCCTGTACAGACTCGCGCTCGAGGTTCACCCATCGTGGACAATGAATTTCATCCAGATCTTGTGTCCAAAACTTTAAATATCGAATATTAATTGTCCAATAATAGAATCTAAAATTCTGCATTGCCAAACTGCCCTCCTTCTTTGATTCCTGTAAGTATTTCTTACTTAATCTAGGATTTTTATTCTGTCATGCACATGAAGAAATTTTAGAGTCAATAATATTAAGAAAGGATTTAGAAATGAAAATTGGCACCGCTTGAAACAGATACAGAAGTTTAGATTTAAAAAATCATCTTAATAGTATTAATTCTACCAATCAACAATAAAGACAATGGGGACCACTTAGTAAGCAGCTGTTTAACACGATCAATTAAGGGTAAAAAGTTAATTTTAAATAGATCCTTATGCTTCTTAGTAATTTTAACACCCAAATAAGTAATCAGTAACCAGTCTGAATGGTAATTGTCTATAGATTGGAACTTGCATATTTAATGGAAAAAGTTCACTCTTATTAAGATTCAATTTATAACTAGAAAAAGTACTAAACTGAGCAAGTAGTGATATTACTGCAGGGATGGATTTCTCTGGGTTAGAGATATCTAGTAACAGGTCATCTGCATATAGTGGTACCTTATGTATCCCATTCCCATGAATAATGCCAAATATATTGGGTGAATCACGAAGAGTGATTGCCAAGGACTCCAAGGCAATATCAAATAGTAAGGGACTTAAAGGACAGCCCTGTCTAGTACCTCGAAAAAGCCTGAAAAAGGGAGATCTCTGCTTATTAGTAAGTACGGAAGCCAAATGTGTATGATATATCAATTTAACCCAAGATATAAACTTTGGGCTAAAATTAAATTTCTCAAGCATATTAAATAAATATTCCCATTCAACTCGATCAAACGCCTTCTTGGCATCAAGCGAAATAACACATTCTGGGGTTTTAGATGGAGTATATACAAAATTCATTAATACAAATAACAATTTTTAATAAATCCTGCCTGGTCATCAGACAATTTGTGGCAAGTGTAACCACTTCCATGAGCTATGAACATCAACCCCAAGATCTCTCTGCTCAGCAACACTTGCCCTTGACAGTGTACGGTCTCCTTGCATTTGTCCTCACGAGGTTGCAACGCCTCACATTCACCTGGGTTAAATTCCATCTGCCATTTCTCTGCCCCTATCTGCAACTGATCTATATCTCGTTCCATTCTTTGCCTGTCTTCAACGCTATCCACGACACCAACAATCTTCATATCATCTGCAAACTTACTAACCCACCTGTCTACATTTCCATCCAGGCCAATTATTTCCATCACAAAACAGCAGAGGTCACAGCGCAGATCCCCGCGCGTTTGTTGGTTTTTGGTATGTATGGCTTTTCTGTGAATGCCTGCAAGGAAATGAATCTCTAGGTATCATATGGTGACTTTGATAATAAATTTACTGAGAACTTTGAAATATTTTAAAGGGGATGTGGTGGGGGGTGCTTTCTGCACCCAGGGGATGGTTGTGGTCTGGAACGAAGGCAGAGTCTTCCGCAACATTTAAGTATCTAGATGATATCTTGAATCACCAAGATGCGGAAGGTCACAGGTCAAGTGCCTGACAACAATGGTGCTAGTATAGATTAGGACCTGATGGGTAGCATGAAGGAGATGGGCTGAAGGTCATGCTTCAGTGGTGTGTGACTCTAATTTGATTTCACTTTAGAGTTACAGAAAATTCATCCACCTTTAAAAAGCCAGACAGCCCCTGAATAGTTTAACATCACGAACTGTGGAGAGCCACTTGAGCATTTTTCTTGAAGCGCCGGAGGAATTTAACCAGATATTTCACACATTGTATTTGGCGTACAGGTTGCATCGGTGTCCAAGTCTGGGCAGGATCTCTGGTGCAGGAGTTAGTATCGGTCCTGGGTCAGCTCGTTTGCCTTTGGTCCTCACCAAGCTGCTGTTTGCGCGTGCCAGCGGCCACCCTCCAGCATGTCGCTTCGACGGGCAGGCTAAACCAGGTGAGGGCAGCCAGTAGGCTGCATGCCTGACTGAGCCTGGCCCAGCAGACTGGTCGATGAGATCCAGCAGCCGTGAAGGCAGTTCTACAATGCCCTGTGGAGAGCGAAGGGTGTGACAGAACACTGAAGTCATGGTCATACACTGCGACCAAGGAAGATCCCAGACCTCGTACCACCGCACTCAGACTTCTGAGATCGAGAGAGCGGAACTGCCCCAGTGCAACGGTTTCTCCACTTTAAAAACTCTCCCGCACAGGTTTCCTCATGCAGTTCACTGAAGAACGACCCAAACCCAAGTCATCGTCGGTCACTTGGAGTATGGGGTCTAACATGAGGCTGAAATCATTGGCAGTTCTCTGTGCCCAGTGTAGTACACAAGCACTTGTAAAATGACTAATTTCAATATAAAACATTTATTGTGAGCCACTCTGTAGAAATTCCAACCAAATTCAAAACAAGTAATTATTGAATGAGAAGTAGAGTAATTATCTCATCCATAGTTTATGTAATTTGACTGAAAGTAAACAATTATAATTTTAATATAGTGGAGACTGTACAGAGATATATTTACCATTGGCATACCAAAACTAACACAGATTCAAACAAACCTTCTACCAATAAATTCAGGGGGTTTGGGATCAGTCTATTAAGTTTCTGTACCTTAGCAATAAAATAGTTATGCTATCAACACAAGTCTTCCAAATACTCAGCTAAGAAACCAAGTCATCGGCGCAGAACCATTCTCCGAATCTTTCATACAGAAGCCCACATCTCATGTTATTCCTTGATGTTGAGAGTGAAAAAAATTCTGCCCGAATATCTGTCTTGAACGATGTCGTTTTTGATGCCACGCCCATTTATTTTGCATTGAAGCCAGACTTCAGAGTTTTTCTCCTTCAGTTCGTATTGCATTGCCACCAGCGGGCTTGAGTAATTTACCTAAAAATTCAAATAGAATTAATGTTTCATTTCCTTTAAGCAGGTAATGCGTGTCCTTGCCATGACCATTGACACATTGAATGCAGATCCTCCCCATGTTACGAACACCCTAGTTGTGTACAACCCTTTATAGAACCAATGTTTGAGACACCAGCCGGATTCTCTGCCACATGTGAATTCTACTCACAGCTGCATTTCCACCTTGCAGGCTGTCCAGATTTACAAGCCATTCGCAGGAACGGAGCCCTGTTGTAACGTGGAGAGGGCTGGCATATTGGAAAATGTTATAACCAAAGCTAATGAACATGCAAAGTAACACACACACACACACACACACAAAATGCTGGAGGAACTCAGCAGGCCAGGATGCATCTACAGAGAGGAACAAAGAGTCAACATTTCTGGCCAATCCTCCAAAAGGACCACACATGGGAAGGAGGCTTGCGTGCCTCAGTGACCCTGAGAGCTATGCTGGCAGGAGCTTTATTCTCGGGCACCTGGTAGGGTCACTATGGCTAACAGGTCAAAGGGTAGAGGCCAGACTAAGAGTGATCCACTGGTCCCTCAGGTTCGGGGGTTCAGCTCAGGGTTATCAACCCTGACTGGTTAAACTAAATTGTTACGGAAACAGCAATGAAGAATCCCTCTACATGAGGGCGATGGTATTTGAGTGAAATAGAAAAATTAGCCACTTACATGTGTCAGTTTGCCGTAATAAGGAAAGTACATAAGATCAAAGGCTCCCTCACGTGGATAGAAGTGAATTGTAACATTGTTGTTTCCTTTCTGAAAAGAGCAAGTGTATATTTATATTGTATTAATGACATTGTCAGAACTAACAAATTAACATAAGTTACAGTAAAATATATGTAAATAAGTGTAAAAGACAATAGCGAGGAAGTGATCATGAGGTCATTGTCCGTTCAGAAATCTGATCGCAATGGGGTTGAAACTGTCTCTAAATCGTTGTCTCTCTCTTCCGGCTCCTCCCTGACTGCGATGAGATGAGAGCATGTCCCAGGATGCGAGGGTCTTTAATGGTGGATGCTGCTACCTCGTGGCATTGCCTTTTGAAGGTCTTCTCACTGGTGGGGAGGTTAGCGTCCATGATGAGTTTACAACCCACTACAGCTTCTCCTGAGCCTGTGTACATGTGCCTCCAAAGCAGACAATGATGCAACCAGTCAGAACATTTGTAGACATTTACTAGAGGCCTCAATGACATACCTAATCAGCTCAGCCTCTTAACATTGCCGCTGTCCTGCCTTCTTCGTAATTGCATCAATATGTTGCTCCCAGGATAAACCTTTGGAGATGTTGGCACCTAGGAACTTGGATCTACTCAACCTTTCCACTGTTGACCCCTCAGCCCAGAGCCAGCTCCTCTGGGATCTAAGCCAGTTTCCATTTGTGAACCAATTACTTTAAGTGTCAGGTTTTTCCATGAATGGACAATGTTGTACAAGTTCCAGAGTCAGAGAGAAATAAATTCTGTAAGCTCTGGTTGAATTAGTTGTACAACAACAATAATGTGCACTTCAATACACCTAAGATGAACCAGCCTTTATAAGTTGCCCATTGTATTAATTAAGTGACATCAGCATACATAGGTTAGTGCAATTAGTGGCATACAGTGGCAGTGACCCAGGTACAATTCCTGCCGCTGTATATAGGGAGTTTGTATGTTTTCCTCGAGACCACGTGGGTTTTCTCTGGGTACAGTTTAGGGTAAAAACACAAGAAATTCTGCAGATGCTGGAAATCCAAGCAACTCTCACAAAGTGCTGGAGGAATTCAGCAGGTCAGGCAGCACCTATGGAGGGGAATAAACGATCGATGTTTCGGGCCGAGTCCCTTCTTCAGGACTGAAATTGGAAGGGGGAAGATGGGGGGCAAGAAGGAGAGCTGGAAGGTGATAGGTGAAGCCAAGTGGATGAGAAAAGAGAAGGAGGAACCTGATAGGGGAGGAGAGTGGACAAAAGCAGAAAGTAGAGGAGGAGGGGACCCAGGAGGAAGTTATAAGCAGGTGAGAAGAGATAAAAGGCCAGAGTGGAGAATAGAAGAAGACGGGAGGGGGAGGGGGAAAAAGTTCCCAGAAGGAGAGATTGATATTCATGCCATTGGGTTGGAAGCTACACGGATGGAGTATAAAGTGTTGCTCCTCCACCCTGAGGGTGGCCTCATCGGGGCACAAGAGGAGGCCAAGGAACGACATGCTGGAATGGGAATGGCGATTGGAATTAAACTGGCCACTGGGAAGTTGGGCTTTGGTGAACGGAGCAGAGGTATTCAGCAAAGCCACCAGGAAGTTCCACTTCTGGTGAATGGAGCAGAGGTATTCAGCAAAGCCACCAGGAAGTTCCACTTCTGGCGGATGGAGCAGAGGTATTCAGCAAAGCCACCAGGAAGTTCCACTTCTGGCGGATGGAGCAGAGGTATTCAGCAAAGCCACCAGGAAGTTCCACTTCTGGCGGATGGAGCAGAGGTATTCAGCAAAGCCACCAGGAAGTTCCACTTCTGGTGGATGGAGCAGTGGTGCTTGAGGGTTAGTACGTTGTGGGCATGCTACGCTGGCACTGGAATCATGGTAACACTTGCAGGCTGCCCCAGCACATCCTCGAACTGTGTTGGTCATTGACACAAGTGATGCATTTCGCTCTATGTTCCAATGTACATGTGACAAATAAAGCTAATCTTTAATATTATTTTAATACTCATGCATTCTGCTTAAACTTCACCGGAATACAACCACACTTTGGCATGTACTTGATTGGCCAGTGGCCACCAGCGTTACTGCAATGACTCAATGCAAGCTTTAACATGGGCGTTTATGATATGTCACTCACCATCATTTCACAGCTCACATAGGGTTTGACTCCTTTGCCAGGCAAGTACCCAATGATCTGAAAAAGAATTGAATTTCAACAAAACTGGAATTGGAATTGGTTTATCATTGTCACATATACTGATTTACAGTGAAAAGCTTGTCTTGTATTCTGTTTTGATAGGGTCTGTGGATACAATAGGGTCTTTTAAGAGACTCCTGGACAGGTATATGGAGCTCAGAAAAATACAGGGCTATGGGTAACCCGAGGTAATTTCTCAGGTAAGGACATGTTCAGTACAGATTTGTGGGCCGAAGGGCCTGTATTGTGCTGTAGGTTTTCTGCCTTTCTAGATCAAATCATTGCACAATGTTACTGAGGCAGAACAAGCTAAAACAATAACAATGTGGAATGGATCACAGTGAGGTAGATGTGAGGTCAACAGTCCAACTTATTATAGTATGGATGACTGGGGAGGCCAAGTCTTTGGACATATTTAAAGCAGAAGTTGATAGGTTCTTAATTAGCAAGGGTGTGAAAGAATATAGGGAGAAGGTGGGAGAATGGGGTTGAGGGCAATCATAGATTAGCCATGATGAAATGGTGGAGCAGACTTGATGGGCCAAATGGCCTAATTCTTATGGAACTATTTTAACCAATCCAAACGAATTGAACCAATATAAATGCAAGCACTCATCAGGAACACTCAACTGCGCACAGATGGCGTCACTGCGACTGGTGATGAAACGTTTGTGACCTAACTGCCAGGCTCAGTGAACAACCCTACAAACTATTTTAATAGTTTTCTAACAGCAGGGTTGAAGCTGTCCTTGATCCAGGGTGGTACATGCTCACAGGATTTTGTATCTTCTACCCAGTGGAAGGGCAGGAGAGGCAGGCAACAGTGGGATTTGTAGAGCACAATCAAGTCTCAAGCAGACAAAATTATGAGGGCATCTGAGAAGAAAATGTTCACACCGAGAGCAGTGGGTCTCCTGTGTACAACCTGAGGAAGTGGGCAAGACAAATATTCTCGTAATATTTGAGAAGCATCCAGACGAACATGAAACACAAGAGATTCTGCAGATGCTGGAAGCCGAGAGCTTCCAAAAACACACAAAATAACGGAGGAACTCAACAGCTCGGGCAGCGTCTGTGGAGATGAATGAACTGGTGAAGAGTCTTGGCCTGAAATGTCAACTGCTTATTCCCCTCCACAGATGCTGACGGACCTGCTCTTGAATTGTTAAGGTATAGAAAACTATGAATCTAACATGGGTGAACGGAATTAGCACGGGTAGGTAAAATAGTTGACGTGGGTGTTGTGATCAAAGGCCTCCACATGTGTGGTACAACTCTATGAAAGGTACGGTTATTTGGACAATACCCATCGCTATGGCAGGGCAGGACTGAGAGATCTGGTGACGTACTCCTGCTCCTTGTGTTCTTAAAACAGACCAAAATAGTAGTGAATAATCCAAAAATAATAACACAAAATAAATAAAAGTGATGAGTATTTTTAAAGATATCAAGTTTATAATGCAGTGGAATACAAAACCTACAGAGAGTGTTTGATACAACCCAGTCCATCACGGGCAGAGCCCTTCCCATCATTCAGCACATCCACAAAGAACGCTGACACAAAGAGGGAGCATCCATCATCGAGGACCCCACCATCCAGGCCGTGCTCTCATCTCGCTGCCACCGTCAGGCGGGTGATACGGGAGCCTTAGGTCCCACACCACCGGGATCATGAACATTTATGACCTGGCAGCCATTAGGCTCTTGAACTGGCATGGATAACTTCACTCAACACAACCATGAACTAATTCTATGATCTACAGACTCACTTTCAAGGAATTTTTACAACTTAAGTTGCCAGTGTTATTTTTTATTTAGACAGTTTGTCTTTTTTTGAACATCGGTTGTTCACAGTCATTGTTTATGTATAGTCTTTTTGTAAATTCTATTGTATTTCTTTATTTTTCCTGTAAATGCCTGTAAGAAAATGGATCTTAAGGAAATATACAATAACTTATTCAGTACGTACTTTGATAATAAATTTGCTTTGAACTTTGAAGACCATTAGATATAGGAGCGGAATAGGCCATTTGGCCCATTGAGTCTGCTCTGCTATTTCATCATGGCTGATCCATTTTTCCTCTGAGCCCCAATCTCCTGTCTTCTACCCGTATTCCTTCATGCCCTGACCAATCAAGAATCTATCACTCTCTGCCTTAAATATACATAAAGACTTGGCCTCCACAGCTGCCTGTGGCAAAGAATTCCACAGATTCCCCACTCTCTGGCTAGATGTTGCTCCTCATCGCCCCTCTATTCTGAAGCTCTGTCCTCAGGACTCTCCCACTCCACATCCACTCTGTCAAGGCCTTTCAACATTTGATAGGTTTCAATGAGGTCACCCCTCATTCTTGTGAATTCTAGTGAACACAGGCCCAGAGCCGTCAAACACTCTTCATATGACAAACCTCTCAACGCTGGAATCATTTTCGTGCACCTCCTTTGAACCGTCGCCAGTTTCAGCACAACCTTTCTACAACAAGGGGCCCAAAACTGCTCGCAATACTCCAAGTGAAGCCTCACGAGTGCTTTATAAAATCTCAATGTTACATGAAGTACACTTAGTAAATTCCAGGAATAGTTTGCTAATTGTTAAAGGATCTTTTAGCACACTGGAGCACTGATTGACGAGAAAGTTACCGGTTCCTCCCTCACCTCAGAACTCAGTCTAGGCAGCTGCTTCAGTGTATTCCAGAGGGAAATGTAACAAACACACATTGATCACTTAGGTGCCCTGTTGAATATATTTGTCATCTTTGTCACAACCCAGCAACCGAAAGTATGATAGAACACCATCCATGTTCCCTTCAAGGTCTCACTACATACTAATTTGTATATACTAGTGATTATTCTTTGGTATAAGATCAAAAGCCAGGAATGCCTCAGCTATCCACGTGATGAGGACATCCTCCTGATGTGATCATACTTCAAACAGGGAGCTCAACACCACCTACAGGGATACTTAGCCATGAATATTGACTTTGCCCATGATGCTCATATCTTGGAAAAGATTTGCTTTCAAACTAATATATCTAGAAACAATTAACTGATAACTTGTTCCTCTTTGCATCTGTAGGAACTTGATGTGAATAATTTGGTGGCACCTTGACTTGTATTGAAGGGCCCATATGGTCAGAATAACATCTCTGTCTGTCAGGCATTTTAGAAAATCCGAAGGACTTCATTCACTGGAGTGCAAGAGAATGAGGGGAGATTTGATAGAGGTATACAAAATTATGAGGGGTAAAGATAGGGTAAGTGCAAAGCAGGCTTTTCCTACTGAGGATGGATGAGAGTACAACTAGTGGATATACCTTAAGTGTGAATGGAGAAATATTTAAGGGGAAGCAAAGGGGGAACTTATTCACTTGGAGGGGCTGTCCATGTGGAACAAGATGCCAATGGAAGTGGTGGATATGGGTTTGGTTGCAACAGTTAAGTTTGGATAGCTACGTGGATGGGAGGGTTATGAAGGGCTATGCTCCAGCTCAATGGGACTAGGCAGAATAAGAGTTGGGCACAGACTAGATGGGCTGAAAGGCCTGTTTCTGTGCTGTAGTCCACTATGACTCCAAGGATATGAAAAGTCATACTTGTGCAATGTCTCGACCTAATCAATAAGTTCTGTATGTTGCAGGCATTAGACATTGCCTTTTGCGACTTCACTCACAGATCCCAGCATTCACTAGTGCTCCCAGACTAATTGGCACATAAAGATAACGAAACCAGCCACGAAAACCCTGACCACAAAAGAAACACTTGAGAATTTCCATTGTGACACACCTTAAAATATTAGGCTGCTTCGTGGCAGTTAAAGGAAAACAACTTCCATGCTGGAGTGATGCAAGGAATTTAGTGAGAGAATATAAATATGGGCCTGGGCTGTTGAAAGTATTTCTACCAATGGGCATGGAGACTTCAGAAAAGACGGAGGGGTTTAGAACAGAGATGAGGGGGGAGCTCGGTGAACCTGTGGAACTCATTGCCAGAGACAACTGTAGGAGACAAGTCACTGGGTATACTTAAAGTAGACTTTGATAGGGTCTTGATTAGTAAGGTCATTAAAAATTATGGGGAGAAGGCTGGAGAATGTGGTTGAGAAGGAGAATAAATCAGCCATTTTGAATGGCATAGCAGACTCGATGGGCCAAATGGCCTTATTCAGTGGGTATGTACGGAGATCAGAAATGTTGGTGAACAATATAACTCTAAAAGGACAGGCTGGTGACCCAGCAGGACTTGCTTCAGAGTACAGATTGGTCCTTGGAGTGTAGGAGTAGATCCATATAGGTGCAGGTGGAATGAAGTTGGGCAAAAGTGAGAGTAGGTAACCTCGAAGGATGGCGTGGCAGCAGAGTGGCCAGCAAACACTTTACAGTGCCAGTGATCTCGGATGAGGGCTCAATTCCTCCTTCTGTCTGTAAGGATTTGGTATATTCTCCCCATGTGACCGCGTGGGTTATATCCGGGTGCTCCGGTTTCCATCCCACATTCCAAAGGTGTACAGGTTAGGGTTGAAGCCAGCAAGTCGTGGGCATGCTACTTTGGCACTGAAAGCATGGCGATGCTTGAAAGCTGCCCCAGCACCTTCTCGGACTGTGTAGGTTGTTGATGCAAAATTACGCATTTCACTGTATGTTCCGATGTTTCGTTATACATGTGACAAATAAAGCTGATCTCTCTTTCTTCCTGTGTGCTACAGAACAAAGGGTCAGAAGCACAGTTTAAAATTAAACAGAATGCTGAAGGTCTTCTAGAGTGGCACTGAACTTTCATGGTTCCACTAACATTAAGGTTCCCTGGAGCGCCCAGAGGATGCAGTACCACAGAGATAAAATTGGAAGTCGGGTAGTATTGTCATCTCTTGATTTCAGTTTCCTGCCCTGAAAATGCTACTTGGTTAACACTCATTGAGGTAAGGAGACTTCTCTGACAACCTGGAATATAGATGCGTAAAACTACAACACAGAACACTACAGTGCAGAAGCAGGCCTTTTGGTCCACCTGGTCTATGACAAACTATTAATCTGCCTAGTCCCATCGACCTTCACTTAGATCATAGCCCCTCGTACCCTTCCCATCTATGTACTTAACCAAATTCCTCTTAAATGTTGCGATCAAACCCGCATCCACCACTTCAGTTGGCAGCTCGTTCCACACTCTCATTAGCCTCTGAGTGAAGAAGCTCCCCCTCATGTTCCCCTTAAACATTTCACCTTTCACCCTTAACCCATGACCTCTAGTTTTAGTCTCACCCATCATCAGTGGGAAGAGCCTGCTTGCATTTACCCTCTCTATCACTGTCGTATACCTCTATCAAATTTCCCCTCATTCTCCAACACTCCGGAGTATAGTCCTAACCTTTCACTATAACTCAGGTCCTCCAGTCATAGAACATTGAAATCTGCAGCACACAACAGGCCCTTCGGCCCACAACGTTGTGCCGACCATGTAACCTACTCTAGAAACTGCCTAGAATTTCCCTAGTGCATAGCCCTCTATTTTTCTAAGCTCCATGTACCAATCTAAGAGTCTCTTAAAGACCCTGTTGTATCTGCTTCCATCACCACCGGCAGTGCATTCCACACACCCACCACTCTCTGTGTGAAAAGCTTTACCCCTGACATCCCCTCTGTACCTCTTTCCAAGCACCTTAAAACTATGCCCCCTTGTGCTAGCCATTTCAGCTCTGGGAAAAGCTTCTGGCTATCAATATAATCCATGCCTCTCATCATCTTATATACCTCTATCAGATCATTTCTCATCCTCCGTCACTCCAAGGAGAAAAGGCCAAGTTCACTCTACCTATTCTCATATGGTACACCCTCCAATTCAGGCAACATCCTTGTAAATCTCCTCTGCACTCTGTCTGTAGTATCCACATCCTTCCTGCAGTGAGGTGACCAGAACTGAACACAGTACTCCAGTCCTGGAAGTATAAGTTTTCCGTATACTTTTTCAATTTATTGATACCTTTCCTGTGACTAGAACTGCACACAAGACTCCAAATCCGGCCTCACTACATCTTGTATAACTTCAACATCCCAACACCTGTACTCAGTACTCTTATTTACCAATGCCAATGTGCCAGAAGCTCTCTTTATGACCCTATCTACATACAATGCCCCTTTCAAGGAATTAATGATCTGTATTCCTGACATCGAGTCCTTACTTCCATAACTGGAACTTACTCTAGCAAGGTTAATTTGGTTTCAGAATCGTGTATCTTACAATCTCACCTTTGGTCGCCAGCATGAAATACATACAAGAATATGGCCATGAGTTGAACTCCACCGAAGTAGAGACACATTTCTCTGTAATATCTGCCACAGTGAACATCAGTCACACAAAATGGTGACTCAGATATTCTATAAGATAAAGCTTGGATTAAATGGGGCGATTTTAACATCAGGCACAAAATGGGCAAACGGTTTGCAGAGAATCCCAAACACAAAGTGCACTGCAGATGCTGTGGTCAAATCAAGACGTACAAAAAAGCTGGATGAACTCAGCAGGTTGGGCAGCATCCGTTGAAAGAAACAGTCAACGTTTCGGGTCGAGACCCTTCGTCAGGACTAAAGAAGGATCTTTCCTCTGATTGGTTGTCCACCCTCTCCCCACCTTCTTTATAGGGCCCCTGCCCCCTCCTTCTTTAGTCCTGACGGAGGGTTTCGACCCAAAACATTGACTGCTTCTTTCAACGGATGCTGCCCGACCTGCTGAGTTCATCCAGCTTTTTTGTACGTCTTCCAGAGAATCCCGTTTTGCATTGATACTGTTATCACTTGGTAAGCAAGAGTGGTAGCTCCCTGTATCTCTGAACAGCACTGACATACTTTGTTCATCTTTAGAAGAATGCAGGGCTTTCCGCTGGAGTATCCAAAAGTTGCATCTTTAATTCCAGAACAGTTTTCCAGCATAGTTCGATTAAATTGACAAGCCCGTCTTTCTTCACTTTCATTACCGGTTTGCATGAAGTATCTCCCAGGGGCACATGGAATGTTGTTAATTGCCTGGATACTGTCATTATAACCTGCGAAGAAAGAAAGTGAAGTCATGAAAACTGTAAACACACTATATAAAAGATTAATTTCACTTGACATCCACACTTTAATTGTAAAAAAAATCATCTAGGGAGCACATGAAAGATACAAAGGTGATTAGAATTCTCTGCCAACAGAAGTCCATGAATGTGGATATAAAAGGAGGCTCTGAAAATTGGTCTTAAATGTGAACTATTATTTCTAGTTCTCCTTCCACAGATGCTGCCTGACCTTTCCCAGCACATTCCCAGCACTTTCTGTTTATATTACTGTCAATGGTCACTATATTAGACTCAGGAGTGCAACCTAGCATGTTCTTCTGTTGCTTGTAGCCCATCCACTTCGTTTGACGTGTCATGCATTTAGAGATGCTGTTCAGCACACCACTGTTGCATGTTTACTTCAGTTACTGTCACCCTCCTGTCAGCTTGAACCAGTCTGACCATTCTCTTCTGACCTCTCTCATTAACAAGACATTTTCGCCCACAGAACTGCCACTCACTGGATCTTTCTCTTTGTTGTTTTTCAAACCTTTCTCTGTAAATTCTAGAGACTGTTGTGTGTGAAAATCCCAGGAGATCAGCAGTTTCTGAGATAATCACACCACCCTGTTTGGCACCAACAGTCATTCACAGTTCAAAGTTCCAAGTACAAAGTAAATTTGTTATCAAGGTACATATACATCACCATATACAACTGTGAGATTCATTCATTTTCTTGTGGGTATACTCAATATATCCATAATGGAATAATACAGATATGGTCCATGGTCAAAGTCACTTGAGTCACATTTCGTCCCCATTCTAATGTTTGGTCTCAAGAACAACTGAATCTCTTGACGATGTCCGCATGCTTTTATGCATTGAGTTGCTGCCACATGATTGGCTGAATAGACATTTGCATTAATGAGTAAACGTACCCAATAAACTGGCCACTGAACGTAACTGGTAAAACGTTTCAGAAAGATAAAGGGCTGGTGAAAGAAATTATGCAAAAATAGGACACTTTGAACAGATGAGACAGCTTACTTACAGTGTATTAACCCAATAACCCATTTCTATTTTCTGATATTCTATGAATGTGTATTATTTTAATAATTGTTTTCCAGTTCCCATGAAGAGTACAAGTCATATTTGCAAACAGACTGAGAAGTATTTTGACAGCCCTCACTGATTACTGATTGTGGTGGCATCTCGAGTTACTGGAATAGTGCACACCAATGTAATTTAAATTGGTGCCAAATATTGCTACAACATCATGCCAAAGTCAGGAAAACTGAAGAGCTGATTGCTGGCTTCAGAAAGAGGAAGGAGGGCCAACACGCACCAGGAAAGAGTTAGATAGAGCTCTTCAAGATAGTGGAGTCTAGGGATTGGGGAGAAGGCAGGAGCGGGGTACTGATTGTGGATGATCAGCCATGATCATATTGAATGGCGGTGCTGGCTCGAAGGGCCGAATGGCCTACTGCTGCACCTATTGTCTATTGTCTACGTTGAGGGATTGAGGGTCAACAGCTTTAAATTCATGGGCAGTAACGATTCAGATGACCCGTCCTGCGACCAGCGCGGAGATGTAATTACAAGAAAAGTGCACCTACCTTAGGTGGTTAAGGAAATTTAGCATGCTACCAAATCTTCTAACAATTGCCTAAGGAGGTACTGTTGAGAGTATCCTGATGGGTCACATCATGGTTTGGCACGGTAATACAAATGTGTAGGAACATAAATAGCTGTGGAGAGTAGCGAACTCAGCCCAATACATCGTTGGCATATCTATCAGGAGCTCCCAATGTTTTTATGACATGGATCGATGCTATTGAGCAAGGGGTCAGTGGACCCCAGGTTGGGACCGCCTGATCCATAAGACAACATCTATCATGAAAGATGCTCCACCATCTGGGCCATTCTGTCTTGTTGCAGCTACCATTGGATAAGTCCAACACTCAGAACGGCTATTTCCCTTCAACCATTCAGTGCTTGAAACAACCAGCTCAACCCTAATCACTACCAGAGTGTAGCAAAGCTATGAACATTTTGAACTGCTATTCTCTTTTTTGTTGTTCTAATATTTTTGTCTCTTGTATAAGTTACGATTTTCTTGCGACCTGTGTGTCTGTGATGCTTCTGCAAGCAAGTTTTGCATTTACATCTGTGTGTGTGGCAATGAACTTGGCTGAGTTTAGACAGGATCAGAACCAGAATCCGGTTTCATTTCTCAGGCATTTGGCATGAAATGTGTTGTTTTGCAGTGGCAGTACATTGCAATACATAGAAATAAAACTTTCAATTATAATAAATATATACAAAATTAAATTAAATAAATACTGCACAAAGAGAGGAAAAAATACTAAGGTAGTTTTCATGGGTTCATTGTCCATTCAGAAATCTGACGGCAGAGGAGAAGCTGCTGTTTCTGAATCACTGAGTGTGTGTCTTCAGGCTCCTGTACCTCCTCCTTGATGGTAGCGATGAGGAGAGGGCAGGTCCTGGGTGATGGAGATCCTTAGTGATGGACACTGCTTTTTGAGGCATCGCCTTCTGAAGGTGTCCTTGATGCTGGGACACTAGAGCCCACGATGGAGCTGGGCGAGTTTACAACTTTCTGCAGCTTTTTCCAATCCCGTGCCGTGGCCCCTCCGTACCAGGCGGGAGATGCGACAGTTAAAACGCTCCCCATGGTATAGCTATAGAAATTTGCAAGCATCTTTGGTGACATATCAATCTTCTCAAGGTACAGAAGCCCAGGTTTTGGAGCTTTTTGATTAGAACTGAGGGTATGATTGTGTTTGGACACTGAGCTGTGGCAAATAAACAGGCATTGCCGTTGTCCAGGAGATGCAAAGCTGAGTGAAGAACCAATAGAAACATAGAAAATAGGTGCAGGTGTAGGCCATTCGGCTCTTCGAGCTCACCCTACTCTTCTTGGGCCCTGATGCGACTGTTGCCCTTTGAAGCAGGTGGGAACGTATGATTGTAGTAATGAGAGATTGAAGATGTCCATGAACACTCATGCCAGTTGGCAGGCACAGGCTTTTAAAGTCCCACCAGTGCACCATCAGGGTCTGATGCCTTGCGAAGGTCCACCCTCTTGAAAGATGTTCTGACGTTGGCCACCGAGACAGAGGTCACAGGGTTACCAGTTTTATTTTCCCTTTCAAAGCATGCGTAAATGGCATTGAGCTCATCTGGGAGTGACGCATCACAGCTATTCATGACATTAGGTTTCATTTTGTTGGAAGTAATGACCTGGAAACCTTGCCAGAGCTGCTGTTCATCCAATTCCATCTCTAACTTCAGTCAAAATTGATCCTTCACCCTCAACATAGTCTTCTGTAGGTTGTACCTGGACTTTTTGTATATTTCTGGGGTACAGTCTTGAATGCCACAGATCTAGCTCTCAGCAGACTACAAGTCTCCTGGTTCATCCATGACTTTTGGTTTAGGTATGTCTGGAATGTTTTCAAAGGCACACACTCGCCTACACAGACCTTAATCAAGTTGGTGACATATTCATTCAGACTCGAAGATGAATCCCTGAATATTATCCAGTCCACTGAATCAGTATCTATTTTAATGCTAGGAGCATTGTAAGAAAGGTGGATGAGCTTAAAGCGTGGATTGATACCTGGAATTATGATGTTGTAGCTATTAGTGAAACATGGTTGCAGGAAGGGTGTGATTGGCAACTAAATATTCCTGGATTTAGTTGCTTCAGGTGTGATAGAGTAGGAGGGGCCAGATGAGGAGGTGTTGCATTGCTTGTCCGAGAAAATCTTATGGCGGTGCTTTGGAAGGATAGATTAGAGAGCTCCTCTAGGGAGGCTATTTGGGTGGAGTTGAGGAATGGGAAAGGTGTAGTGACACTGATAGGAGTGTATTATAGGCCACCTAATGAGGAGCGTGAGTTGGAAGAGCAAACGTGTAAGGAGATAGCAGATATTTGTAGTAAACACAAGGTGGTGATTGTGGGAGATTTTAATTTTCCACACGTAGACTGGGAAGCTCATTCTGTAAAAGGGCTGGATGGTTTAGAGTTTGTGAAATGTGTGCAGGATAGTTTTTTACAACAATACATAGAAGTACCGACTAGAGATGGAGCAGTGTTGGATCTCCTGTTAGGGAATGCGATAGGTCAGCTGACAGATGTATGTGTTGGGGAGCACTTCGGGTCCAGTGATCACAATAGCATTAGCTTCAATATAATTATGGAGAAGGTCAGGACAGGACCTAGAGTTGAGATTTTTGATTGGAGAAAGGCTAACTTTGAGGAGATGCGAAGGGATTTAGAGAGAGTGGATTGGGTCAAGTTGGTTTATGGGAAGGATGTAATAAAGAAATGGAGGTCATTTAAGGGTGAAATTATGAGGGTACAGAATCTTTATGTTCCTGTTAGGGTGAAAGGAAAGGTTAAAGGTTTGAAAGTACCATGGTTTTCAAGGGATATTAGAAATTTGGTTCGGAAAAAGAGGGATGTCTACAATAGATATAGGCAGCATGGAGTAAAGGAATTGCTCAAGGAATATAAAGAATGTAAAAGGAATCTTAAGAAAGAGATTAGAAAAGCTAAAAGAAGATACGAGGTTGGTTTGGCAAATAAGGTGAAAATAAATCCGAAAGGTTTCTACAGTTATATTAAAAGCAAGAGGATAGTGAGGGATAAAATTGGCCCCTTAGAGAATCAGAGTGGTCAGCTATGTGTGGAGCCGAGGGAGATGGGAGAGATTTTGAACGATTTCTTCTCTTTGGTATTCACTAAGGAGAAGGATATTGAATTGTGTAAGGTGTGGGAAACAAGTAAGGAAATTATGGAACCTATGACAATTAAAGAGGTGGAAGTACTGGCGCTTTTAAAAAATTTAAAAGTGGATAAATCTCCGTGTCCTGATAGGATATTCCCCAGGACCTTGAGGGAAGTTTGTGTTGAGATAGCAGGAGCTCTGACGGAGATCTTTAAGATGTCATTAGAAACGAGGATTGTGCCAGAGGATTGGTGTATTGCTCATGTGGTTCCATTGTTTAAAAAGGGTTCTAGAAGTAAGCCTAGCAATTATAGACCTGTCAGTTTGACATCAGTGGTGGGTAAATTAATGGAAAGTATTCTTAGAGATAGTAGTAATAATTATCTGGATAGACAGGATCTGATTAGGAGTAGCCAGCATGGATTTGTGCATGGAAGGTCATGTTTGACAAACCTTATTGAATTTTTTGAAGAAGTTATAAGGAATGTTGACGAGGGTAAGGCAGTGGATGTAGTCTATATGGACTTCAGCAAAGCCTTTGACAAAGTTCCACATGGAAGGTTAGTTAAGAAGGTTCAGTCGTTAGGTATTAATGCTGGAGTAATAAAATGGATTCAACAGTGGCTAGATGGGAGATGCCAGAGAGTAGTGGTGGATAATTGTTTATCGGGATGGAGGCCGGTGACTAGCGGGGTGCCTCAGGGATCTGTTTTGGGCCCAATGTTGTTTGTAATATACATAAATGATCTGGATGATGGGGTGGTAAATTGAATTAGTAAGTATGCCAATGATACTAAGGTAGGAGGTGTTGTGGATAATGAGGTGGGTTTTCAAAGCTTGCAGGGAGATTTATGCCGGTTAGAAGAATGGGCTGAACGTTGGCAGATGGAGTTTAATGCTGAGAAGTGTGAGGTTCTACATTTTGGCAGGAATAATCCAAATAGAACATGCAGGGTAAATGGTAGGGCATTGAGGACTGCAGTGGAACAGAGAGATCTAGGAATAACAGTGCATAGTTCCCTGAAGGTGGAGTCTCATGTAGATAGGGTGGTGAAGAAGGCTTTTGGAACGCTGGCCTTTATAAATCAGAGCATTGAGTACAGAAGTAGGGATGTAATGTTAAAATTGTACAAGGCATTGGTAAGGCCAAATTTAGAATATTGTGTGCAGTTCTGGTCACCGAATTATAGGAAAGATATCAATAAATTAGAGAGAGTGCAGAGACGATTTACTAGGATGTTACCTGGGTTTCAGCACTTAAGTTACAGGGAAAGGTTGAACAAGTTAGGTCTCTATTCATTGGAGCGTAGAAGGTTGAGGGGGGATTTGATCGAGGTATTTAAAAGTTTGAGAGGGATAGATAGAGTTGACATGAATAGGCTGTTTCCATTGAGAGTAGGGGAGATTCAAACGAGAGGACATGATTTGAGAGTTAGGGGGCAGAAGTTTAAGTGAAACACGAGGGGGTATTTCTTTACTCAGAGTGTGATAGCTGTGTGGAATGAGCTTCCTGTAGAAGTAGTAGAGGCCAGTTCAGTTGTGTCATTTAAAGTAAAATTGGATAGGTGTATGGACAGGAAAGGAGTGGAGGGTTATGGGCTGAGTGCGGGTAGGTGGGACTAGGTGAGATTAAGAGTTCGGCACGGACTAGGAGGGCCGAGATGGCCTGTTTCCATGCTGTGAGTGTTATATGGTTAACAGTCCTGCAGGCGCTCCTTCACATCCGTTGACCATACCTTCTTAGTGCTGCAGGCTCTGCCTATACATAGAGGTACAGCCAGATGATCAGACTTTCCTAAGTGTGGGTGTGAGCCCACTTGATGGTGGTAGAACAGTGGTCAAGTGTGTTGGCTCCTCTGGTTCCACAGGTGATATGTTGGTGGTCGTTGCTCAGAGACTCCTTCGAGCTGGCCTGGTTGAAATCCCCCTCAGTGATAGGGAGAGCATTAGGGTGCACAGTTTCGTGCCCACTGATGACGGTGCTCAGCTCCCCCAGTGCCTGACTTGACGTTGTTCTGAGGTGGAACGTACATCACCACTAGGATGATGGCAGCAGACTAGTTAGGCAGAAAAAAACTATGTATGGTGAGCAAAAAGTTTTGGATACAATGTGCAGTTCATTTAGAGAGCAGGTGGAATATAGGTAATAGACACAAGGGATTCTGCAGATGCTGCAAATTCAAAGCAATGCACACAAGATGTTGGAGGAACTCAGCAGGTCAGGCAACATCTCTGGAGAGGAATTAACAGTTGACATTTTGGGCTGAGACCCTTCATCAGGACTGGAACTTCAGTGTGGAATGTGGTGTTTTATTGGTAGTTGAGAGAAAAGAGGGAAGCTCTAGGGAAAGACAAATATTAGGTGACAAAGGGGAAAGTATTGAAACAGAGGTTAGATAGTTACAGAGAATTTACTAAGATAATGACACAGTGTAAGCAAAAGGATTACTATTAGGGATTAGAATTCTACAAATTTAGCATCATCTCCTGTTATAAAATGATCCATTGACCACACCCCTCATTATTATTGGCATTCTTAATTTTGAATGATAACCTACAGCATTCCCTCCCAGAGAAATAACAAAACAACTTACGTGCAAGGAACTGGTGCAAGTTTTGCACGTACTGCGACCACGTGCTCTCATCTGCTGGGTTGAACGCGATTGAAAATCCACCAACATCCGGACGTATCATCACCCCTGTGGAAATGGAAAGCTTATTGACAGCTCTAACCTTCAGCAGCAACGGTCGCACCGCTGATCACAAGCCCAGAGCAACACATACAAGATGCTGGAGGAGCTCAGCAGGTCGATGGAGAGGAATAAACAGTCCACGTTTCTGACAAAGACCCTCATCAGGACAGGAAAGGAAAGGGGAAAAAGCCAGAATAAGAAGCTTGGGGGGGAGGGGGGGAAGGAGTACAAGCTAGATGGTGATAGGTGAAACCATGTGAGGGGGAGGGGGATGCAATGAGAAACTGGGAGCTGATTGGTGGAAGTGGTAAAGGGCTGAAGAAGAAGGAATCTGATAGGATAAGAGAGTGGACCATGAGAGAAAGGAGGGAAGCAGGAGGGGCACCAGAGGGAGGTGATGAGCGGGTGAGGAGAGGAGAAGGAATAAGAGAGGAGCCAGAATGGGGAATGGAAAAAGAGAGAAGGGAGAGGGGGGAGAAATTACCAGAAGTTGGAGAAATCAATATTCATGCCATCAGGTTGGAGACTACCTAGACGGAATATGAGGTGTTGCTCCTCCATACTGAGAGTAGCCTCACCGTAGCTGTTGAGCAACAGCCCATCTATCTCCTTTTCTGACATCACGTAATTGTAAACCAGCTGCACACCCTACTCCTTCAGTGTCGCCAAGAGAACGTGGCTACAATCATCATGGGGAAAACGTTAGAGATGGACTGGGCACATGGTGAGAAGAGAAGCTGATGGATTCATCAATACAGCACTTCGTTGGACCCCTGAAGGGTGGAGGAAACTCGGGAGACCAAAAAAATTTGTTGCGCACTGTAGAGGCAGAAAGAAGGACCGTGAACCACAGCTGGGACCCAACAGAGAAGATGGCCAAGGGTGGAGTGGAGGACCTTCACTGCTGCCCTGCACCGGTGGTGTAACGAGCTATAAGTTAGAAGTTGCTCTTAATTACTTATGGATTCCATTAAGATTCAGTCTGTACATGTAATTAAGGTTGTCTCAATACAGAGAAGGAAATAATTGCTTTTGAATAGTGAACTTGATCTGCCAATAATTGGATAATGAAGATAATGCTGTTAGCAATCTCCATCTTCTAAATTTAATCTCTTAGGCTCGGTGATTTAAGTGACAGGCCGAATCAGATAGTTTGGGTACAGTCCAAATCAAAGCAGCGGGGCCCAGGCCCCAAAGTGTATTGAACCAACTGAAGTTGATGGTTGGATGACAAATGAAGCGCCAGGCCAGATTGAAAAGGTCGAGGAGTTGGGGCCCGCAGCGATGGTCAGGATCGCTGCCCCGTTCTGCACTAAACTGAGAGTCTGTGGTCTCTCTCCCTCTCTCTCTCTGGACTTCAATTCAGAACACAATTTGCTTGTGTTTATTGTTTGTACCATTTGTTTTTTTATTGCACATTGGGTGTTTGATAGTTTTTTTTCTGTATTTCTTTGTTCTGTGGCTGCCTGTTAAGAGACAAATCTCAAGGTTATATAACGTATACATACTCTGATAATAAATGTACATTGAACTTAGAACGTGTCTAAATACCTGGATTGTTGATACGGTCACGATATTTTGGCGTATATGGACTCAATGTTGATAGCATCCCATAAAAGCAGAGAGCAAACATCCCAGCCAAGAAGGAATATAAACAGACATAAAACAGTAGAATAAGAGCTGCAAAATAAGCATTAATAACTTTGTTAGAAACATATACACAGTTCCACAAAAACTCTATTGTTTGAAGATACAATGTCTCATTCCCCCGATATTTCTCACTATACTTCTCTCTTTCCTCCTAGAATTTACGCTCTTGCTTTGCCCAACACACCCCATTACTTTTCCTGTGTTTTCCTAGGCCTGTCACTTTATTGAATTAAATACTTAGTGTTCATTCTCTCTCAGGGTCTAGCATATTGCTGTGATCCTTTCCGCCTGATTCCTCCCAGAGGTCCACAATCTCGTTATAGGGTTTGGAGGCTTGCGTGCCTCAATGGCCTCGAGAGCTATGTTGGCTGGAGTCAGGGCTTTCTGCTTTGGCTCTTGATCGAGTCACCTATGCCAGACAGAGGCCTGACAAAGTGTAGTTCACCGGACTTCCAGGTTTGAGGGTTCAGCTCGGGGCCAACAACCCTGATTGGTAAAACAAAACTGTTAGAGAACCAGCAATGGCAATCCTCCTACATCGGAGCATGACGGTATTCCTGAGTCTCCACTCGGGACTCGCATGACTGACCATAGTGAAAACTGAGAGGAAGCTTCTGAAACGATGTCCCTGATCCCTGGACAGACAGAGATGGAATACCTTCATTGCTGCCTTAAACACCAGAGGCGTAACAGACAGCGTCCTGTTTATTCTGACCACTCATTTCCCCAATATAGCCAGGCAATATAGCCCCAGCCCCTTAATTTCTCAATGAAAAGTAGCTGTATGACAAAACATACCATTTGAATATGTTCAATACTGAATTGTCCAAAGAATCTTATGAATGATAAACCTGTGAGTAACCAATTTTTCTCCACTCCTTCATTACTGATCCTTTATCCTCAAACTTATGCCCTCTAGTTACAAATTCACCAGCTGGAAGAATCACCAACAGGAGAGGAAAATCAGATGATAAGCCAATGTCATTCTGTCAGCAGGCAAGAGCAGAGCAGTGTTAACTTCCCTAGTGAGAGAATACCTGTAGTTTAGTCTTTGAATATCATTTTGCTACAGGAATATCAACACAATGAGGAATCAAAACTGCATCCACAGTCCAGAGAAGAACACTGGCAATGTAAATAGTACTTTCTTAAAGTCTGGATTTTTAATTTTTTTCCAGAACATTTTGAAGAAGATAAGTCACATTTTATAGCCGATTGGTGGTGTAGTGGCATCAGCACTGGACTTTGAGGCCAGTGGTCCTGGGTTCAAATCCAGCCGGCTCCTTGCAGACTTGCCATCCGTGCTGGGTTGAGCATCGAGCTAGCAACTCAGCCTCGTAAAAAGTAAAACAAGACAAAAATGCTAAAGAAACAGCAACGAATGCCACCCGACGTGACAGAAGGCAGGGAAAGGAACAACGAATCGCATCTTATAAAAGCTCAGCATGTGAGCATCCTTACTAATGTTGACCATTCATTGCCCATCCTCGAACCACTATAATAGAGTGCTTTATATAACAGAGCAGTTTGCTGGGGCTACTAAGGGTTAACCAAGCTGGCATGAGAGCAGCAGCACGGCACTGCAATGCTTTACAGTGCCAGTTATCGGGGTTCAATCCCCACCTCTATCTGTCAGGACTCTATATGTTCTTCTCGTGACCATATGCATTTCCTCCCACATTCCAAAGACTAACGGGTTAGGGTTAGTGAGTTGTGGGCACGCTTTGTAGGCACCAGAAATCCAGCGACACTCGCAGGCTACCCAATGACTGTGTTGGTCATTGAGGCTAATGACGCGTTCCACTGTATGTTTTGATGTACATGGGACAACTAACACTAATCTTAATCATCTTCACACTGCCTTCAAGGATGGATGGCAAGGATGGAAATTCCCTTTGCCCAGGTATATCAGTGTATCGATGTTTGCATTTATTACGTAAGAGTATTTATGGTGCCAGGCAAGGATTTTGGAGCAGTGTGAAATGTATGACTCGTAGTGGTGTATGAACAACAAATATAGTTTATTTTCTTGACTGTCTATTTAATGGGCAGAGATAAAGAATTCACAGCATCTTCTTCCAATAAGTGCAGTTAGTGGAGGATAGTTAACCATAAACAATGCACAACAGCACTTTCTATTGTTGCTTCAACTTCGAGCATCTACAGCATTTTGCTTTTGCACAAAATCAATTTCTAGTCACACAGCAATGTGGTCATAATGCTTAATTAACACCATAATTAATCGTATCCACTCTGTCCGGCTTCGGTGTGATCAATAATTCATTGCCGTTTGGCAATCTGCTGGCTTTCACAGAGGCCATTCGTTCCTTTAGGTGGCCCTGCCAACATTCCTTCATCCAATGCCACCTTACACACTAGAACAGGGCTTCCAAACCTTTTATTATGCCATAGACTAATACCATTAAGCAAGGAGCCATTAACCATGGGCCCCAGGTTGGGAACCCCTGCACTAGAAAGAACACACACAAAATACAGGAGGAACTCAGCAAGTCAGGCAGTATCCATGGAAAGGAATAAACAGCTGATGTTTCAGATCGGGACCCTTCATCAACAACTTACCTTAATTTTGTTTTTCTCCTTGAGATTGATTGAAATCTTAAATTTGTTAGAACCCCCCAAAGGTATAAATGCCTGTCTAACCATCAAAAATTGACAATAAGGGGAAACAGATGATTATTAAACAAGTTAAATTAAATATAGTGCTCCTTGATCACATTTCAGTAAAAGACTTAAGAAAATAACGAAGGTAAATATTACTGGTGCTGAAAATCAGAAATAATCTCCCATTCCTGCCCTTCTTATACCCTTTCCGCACCCTATGTTATCTAAAATTTTTACATCGTTTCAGAGGCACCACAGACTGGAGGTGCTGGAATCTTGATCAACTTAATAGTGGGCAGCATGGTACCGTAGTGTTAACGCATCGCTTTGCCGCAAGAATCAGCCATTGGGAATCGATTCTCCCTGTGACCACATGGGTTTCCTCTGGATGCTCCTGTTTCCTCCCACATTCCAGAGACGTACAGTTATGCGTAGTGAGTTGTGGACATGCTCTGTTAGTGTCGGAAGCGTGGTGACACACGCAAGCTACCTCCAGCACATCCTCGGACTGTCCTGCCCACCACAATCCTCGCTGATTTGATTTGACACAAATGACGTGCTTCACTGCATGTTTCAATGTATATGTAACAAATAGAAGATAATCTAATCTTGTAACAGCTGGAGGAACTTGGCAGGTCAGGTGGCATCTGTGAAAGGAAATGGACAGTTGGCATTTCGGGTCAAGATCTGGTCTGGTTCCTGCTTTAGTCCAGTTCTGTGAGTGTGGGATTGATTCTGCAAATTCTCTCTCAAAAGCTCCCTCATAGGTGGTCTGACCAGTTGAGATTATCCATCCCTTCAGTTTTTATTTCAAAAATTGACAGCGTTACAAATTCAAAACAATTCTTGAAAGTGCAAATAAAAAAAAACAATTGTTGTCTTTATTCTAGTGGGGTTTCTAATCATGGTGTAGAGTCAATGTTTTAAAAATAGCTGCAATCTACAGACAAAGCTTTTCTCTCTAATTGACATCAGCGTGTGCCAGCTACCATAATTGGACTTGATTGGGTTAAAGGACATAGAAGCCACAGTAGCAGAGCTGTTAGCGCAATGCCACGGCAGCTCGGGGTGTCGGAGTTCAGAGTCGAATTCTGACGTCATCTGTAAGCAGTCTATACATCCTCCCCATAGAATGCATGGGTTTCCTCCGGGTGCTCCGGTTTCCTCCCACAGTCCAAAGACGTACCGTTAGTACGTTAATAGCAAATTGCCCCGTGATCAGGCTAGTGTTAAATCAGGGGTAGCTTGAAAGCCAGGAGAGCCTATTCAATGCTGTGTCTCCAAGCAAATAAATAAACACAGATCACCTTCATCAAGGGAAACATTACATTTTACATTAATTGATATCATTATAAACTACATTTCTTTCAATTCCACTAAGAAAATCTCAGGAGACCTATAATCCCAAATCTTTCTTAACTCTCCATAAAGCTCATATATCTGTATTCACACAGATACAAATCATTATATAGCTTCCTCTCATGTAGAATAATAGCCAGCATTCTTCAAAACTTAAAAAAAAAGTCAAAGCTGCAGGCGCTGGAAAGGAGACATTAATCCTATTTCACTTTAGAGAGATGTTGCCCAGCTTTCTGCGTAACTCGCATCAGGGAGGGGGTTACTTAGTGTCAATGCTGGGAGCAGCAGACTCAAAAATGGTTACTTTCCCCCAGCAGTAAGACTGATCAACAAACCCATCCACACCCGCCACCACCACTTTATCACCGCCTTTCCTCTCTCCAGCTGATGAACTTAGAACTAGAGGGTGTAATTCCAGACTTGGGTATCAATCCTGTAAGAGTTGAGAAAAGTATGTTGGGTGTTAATGCAAACAATGCATTTTGCTGTATGCTTCGACAGACACAGGATAAATACATTTGAGTCTTGAATCTTGAAAAGGGGATTCCTAAAAGTTATCAAGATAAAAACAGTTCCATAATAAAAATTAACTGCAAACAATGTGTTGTCTGGATATTAAGATCTTGCAACAAAGCTGGTCAAAGATTAATGGCTAAGAGTTAACATGAGTGTAGAAAAGATTTGGGTCTGTTATTTTTATGGTGACATTACCTTCATTTAATGTTCTCAGAGCAGAAGTCAAACCCTAAGACATTTCAGTAACTAACATGGCAACATTGTTTCTCAATAACGTTCTTGAAGCCCTTTGGAAATGTTAAAGTAAGAAGCTTAACCTCAGGTATTTGGCCCATGGATTTGGGAGGGTCAATTTCCACCCAGTTAATGAGATGCTCTTCTGCACACCACTGTTGTAACACGTGGTTATTTGAGTTACTGTCAGCTCAAATCAGGCTGGCCATTTTTCAGTAACCTCTCTCATTAAGAAGGCATTTTCACCAACAGAACTGCCTCTCACGGCATGTTTTTTGTTTATCGCAACATTCTCTAAGCTCTAGAGACGTTTGTGCATGAAAATCCCAGAGAGATGAGCAATTTCTAAGATTCTCGAGCCACCCCCTCTAACACCAACAATCATTCCACAGTCAAAGTCACTAAGATCACATTTTCCCCCATTCTAATTCAATTGAACCTCTTGACCACATCGGCATGCTTTTATATATCAAATTACTGCCACGATTGGCTGATTAGATGTTTGCATTAACGAGGTGTACCTAATAAAACCATATAACCATATATAACCATATAACAATCACAGCACGGAAACAGGCCATCTCGGCCCTCCTAGTCCGTGCCGAACTCTTAATCTCACCTAGTCCCACCTACCCGCACTCAGCCCATAACCCTCCACTCCTTTCCTGTCCATATACCTATCCAATTTTACCTTAAATGACACAACTGAACTGGCCTCTACTACTTCTACAGGAAGCTCATTCCACACAGCTATCACTCTCTGAGTAAAGAAATACCCCCTCGTGTTTCCCTTAAACTTCTACCCCCTAACTCTCAAATCATGTCCTCTCATTTGAATCTCCCCTACTCTCAATGGAAACAGCCTATTCATGTCAACTCTATCTATCCCTCTCAAAATTTTAAATACCTCGATCAAATCCCCCCTCAACCTTCTACGCTCCAATGAATAGAGACCTAACTTGTTCAACCTTTCTCTGTAACTTAAGTGCTGAAACCCAGGTAACAACCTAGTAAATCCTAGTAAGTAGCCACTGAGTGTGTCAACATTGTTAAAATAGAGCTAGAAGTTTAATATCCTCTGTTTAACTTCCCTCGGGAATATCCTTCTGTAAGGAACTCTTTAGAGCTGCTGCTCCCTCAATGAGGTTTCTTCACTGGGAGTCAGTGACGATCCCATTGTCCTATCCAAAATGGAATTCCTGCTACACTGCAAAGACTTTAGTACAACAGGAACAGTTTCATGGGATTTTGTGAATGGAATGAATTAGATCCCAAAATCTTTAGCTAGAGGGTGGTGACTCTGGGAATTCATTGCTGTGGAGGCCAAGTCACTGGGCATACAGTGGATTCTGGTTAATTGAGCCTTTGGCTAGTCATGGCGCCCACTTATTTGAAATAACTCTTAAAGAACAAAAACTAATGAAGAGAATAGCCGGGATTCCCTTTGTTTATTTGGGAGACTATGCCGTTTAACTGGGGCAGAAGATGGTCAGTCACGTGCAGTTGTGTGGCCATTAGATGACATCATGCTTAGAGCGAATAGTTGTGTGCACTTACGTTATGCCGATGGATCTGCATTGATAGATGCAGAGTCAAAAAGCAGACATCTGTGAAAATGTTTTTTTTAAATTTTCACTTTAAATTTTCTTGAGACCCTGGCCATAAAATGATTTGACACTAGCCAAAAAAATTATCTTACTGGGTCAATTTAAAAGGCATCGTCTAACGCACTGGTCCCACCACCAGGCTGCGGACAGGTACTGGGCCACGAAGCATGTGCTACCGGGCAATACGATATGATTCGGCGAAATGAGTCAGCTGCACCTTTCCTCAATCCCTGTCATGCCCACTGTTGAACTTGAACCCACGTGAGGTCAACAGTCATCTAAAAGCAGTGATACCCTCGTGCCAGGGATCACTGGTTGGCCTCAGGTAATCGGCCGCCTCGTGCGGCCAGCGAGAAGAACTGTTGCTACTGGCCTGGAGTGCGGACAGATGGGCGCCACCTCTGAACCTGTTTAGCACATCGAATGTTCGTGGGGAACCCGGTTGTAAAATATTCGCAGATGATCTAATTCGGGCTCAGGGTTTCATAAGTAGCAGAGCAGCTACCACGCTGCGACCTACTGAAAGTCATCCCCCGAGCCAAACTTTTGTCAGCCGATAGATTCTACCTACCTACGGGGGTGGGGGGGGGGCGGACACGCACCCTGTCGCACTCCTCGCTCAATCAGTTGCTCTCTACGGACTGTGATTGCCGCGGCCCCGGCATGGGGACCTCTGGCCCTTACCCTGTCCTCTCACTGGTGTGTTGCAATGATTTTATATGTTCATACGAGGAAAATACGCGCTGTGTGCTTAATACCGAACGTTACTTAAAATGTTATGATGCTATTGATTTCTAAGTGAGTTATAATTGACTTACAACTATGTTCATGCGAGGAAAATATGTGCTGTGTGTTTAATATTAAATTCGTTAGATAAACCCTTTTAGAAACGAAATTGAGTGTATTAGCCATTTATGAGTGACTTATAGATGACTTATCACCTATAATCCGGTCATGATTAACACCACCCCACCCCCCCCCCCCACCACCATCGGCTGGTCCACAAGAACATTGTCAATATTAGACCGGTCTGCGGTGTAAAAAAGGTTGGTGACCCCTGGTCTAACGCCCCTCATCATCTGCTGACAGATAACTGGAGTGGCAAAATCTACAATTGCACACATGACACATCAACAAGATAATCAGTGAGAAGAATGGGCATTATGCGAGGGACAACAGGGAAAATCGCAGAAATGAAAGTGTGAAGTTATGGATCCAGATGAGATGCAGAAGAGGTCCTCAGTCAATGGTTTTCCATTGTAATTGGGCCAGGTGTACATATCAGTGGAACAATGTTAGAAAAAATACATCACAGGAGCTTTCTATGAAGCTGGGTCACGAAGGTTTTAAAGCAACAGATGGTTGATTGTCTCAATGGAGATGTCAGCACCACATTAAATTCAAGAAAGCAAGAAAGGCTTCAAGAAGTTGCTTAAGACTAGAATTAACTCTTGCCTGCACAAGAACTTGGATCCACTGCAATTTCCCTAAGACCACCAGAGGTCTACAGCAGATGTAATCTCACAGGCTCTCCACTCTACTTTGGAGCACCTAACAGCTGATAGTGTGAGTCCTGAGGCTCCTGTACCTTCTTCCTGAGAAGAGAGCATGACCTGGATAATGGATGTTGCTTTCCTGTGATAACGCTTCAGGTAGACATGTTCCATGGTGCAGACAGCTTTACCCCTGAAGAACTTTTTTGTAGGATTTTCCGTTCAAGGGCATAGAAACATAGAAAATAGGTGCAGGAGAAGGCCATTCGGCCCTTCGAGCCTGCACCGCCATTCAGTATGATCATGGCTGATCATCCAACTCAGAACCCTGTACCTGCTTTCTCTCCATATCCCCAATCCCTTTAGCCACAAGGGCCATATCTAACTTCCTCTTAAATATAGCCAATGAACCAGCCTCAACTGTTTCCTGTGGCAGAGAATTCCACAGATTCACCACTCTCTGTGTGAAGAAGTTTTTCCTCATCTCAGTCCTAAAAGGCTTCCCCTTCATCCTTAAACTGTGACCCCTCATTCTGGACTTCCCCAACATCGGAAACAATCTTCCTGCATCTAGCCTGTCCAATCCCTTTAGGATTTTATACGTTTCAATAAGATCCCCCCTCAATCTTCTAAATTCTAGTGAGTATAAGCCTAGTCGATCCAGTCTTTCTTCATATGGAAGTCCTGCCATCCCAGGAATCAATCTGGTGAACCTTCTCTGTACTCCCTCTATGGCAAGAATGTCTTTCCTCAGATTAGGGGACCACAACTGCACACAATATTCTAGGTGCTAGGCATTGGTGTTTTCATTATAGCAGATGTGGATGCTACTAGTTGATAATTGTTGAGGCATTTCACCCTGCTCTTCTTGGGCACCAAGACGATTGCTATCCCTTTGAAGCAGCAATTGAAGATATTGAAGGTTTTCCTTGAATACTCCAGCCAATTGCTTGGCACAGGTTTTCAGTACAATGCCAGGTACACCATCAGGGCCTGACACCTTGTGAAGGTTCATCCTCCTGAAGGATGTTCTAACATCAGGCTCCAAGACAGAAGTCACAGGGTCACTAGAGTGCATCAAAAGCATTGAACTCATGAAGGAGTGAAGCTACGATTTTGCCTTATAGGAAGTAATGGCATGCAAACTCTGCCACAGATGTTGTGCATCTGATAGTGTCTCAAATTTCACACAGAATTTCCTCTTTGTTCTTACTATGGCTTTCCATATGTTGTACCTGGACCTCTTGTAGGATTCTGGATCACCAATCTTGAACGCCACACATCTAGTCCTCAGCAGACTTCGAATCTCCTGGTTCATCCAGGGCCTCTGGTTTCTGGAAAACTCAGTATGTTCTCAGAGATGCACACTCGCCCATGCAGGTTTTGATGAAGTTGGTGGTGGCCATGGCATATTCAATCAGATCCAAAGATAAATCCCTGAATATGGTTTAATTCGAGAACAACTATGGAACAAGGGAACGTGAAGAAACATGTTTAGCTCACTTTGCTTAAATTGTTGGTAATACCAAAGGACATCAACACCCAGGTTTTGAGAGTCAGCACACAAATTCTTCACCACTCATTCTTCCAAATCCGTTGGTGGACTGGAAATAGAACTGCTTCTTACAAATGACGACATTTCATGTTTAGCTTATTGATTCATTTCCCACCAACAGTTAGAATATGTATGATATTGATGGCAGACAATAACATTATTAAAGCCTCTGTTAGACTTTTTAAATAAATTTAAACTTTGCCAATCAAGTTGAAGTTCATAGTTATCTGACCGTACACGTATATAAGCAAACAGTGCTCCTCTAACCTGCAGTGCACCACAAAACATCTATCACACACAGCACGTAAAACAAGATATCACCACAAATAAGTTAATAAAATGCAATTCAAAGTGTTGGTGGTGCAGTGGCATCAGCACCAACTTTAGAGGCGAGTGGTCCGGGTTCAAATCCGGCCAGCTCCTTGCACGCTTTCATCGAACACTGAGCCAGCAACTCGGCCTCATGAGAAACAGACAAAGCGCTAAAGCAGCAGCAGGGTTGCTGCCTGATGAGCCACAGGGCGCGGCGAGGAATAACAACAAGTGCATTTGGTGTGCAGCACAAAACAGCAAACAGCTCATTGTCCTAATGACGAGACCTTAGTGCTGGTGGTGGGTATTCAGTCGGCCCACAGCCTGAGGGAAGAAGCTTTACCCAGTCTGTTAGACCTAGTCCTGATGCTCCCATACATCCTTCCTAACTGCAGTGGGTTAAAGAGATTGTGGATTGGTTCTAGAGATTCTCAACAATGCTTCAGGCCCTTGTGTATACAATGCTCCTGGTAAGTATCACAGCTGGAGGGAGGGAGACCCTGGTGATCTTATAACATAAAACACTATGCTGACAGTGAATATATGGTAAGTTTCCTTTAACATTTTGACAGCTCCTGGTTCTTTTTTAATACAAATATTGCAATTCTATGTTATTGGTAGGTCAATCCAAAACCTTACCGCTATAAATGTCATCCTTGCTTCTGCCTAAGCTTTCTGCTAGTTCAAATATCAGTGAAATTATTCTATCATCTCAATGAAAGCTGCTTGATACATTTTAAAATGTAAATTCTGCTTTGGAATTTTGAAACAAACAACCCCTTTCTTACCAAGGGGATTTACATGGTGGAATGCATACAAATTTTCCAAACTAATTCCACAACCACACACAAAAAGGACATTTATATAATGAAAATGCAGATTACTATAAGCCTAATAACTGAAATGTTTATCAAATGTGATGAATTCAGCAAATGCTGAAGCTTTATAAGGTCACTGGTCAGACAATACTTGGGAGTATTGTGAGCAGTTCTGGGCCTCATCTAAGAAAGGATGTGTGGGGATTGGAGAGGGCCTGGGGCAAGTTCACAAGAATGATCCCAGGAATTAGAATGTATGAGGAGTGTTTGATGGTTCTGAACCTGTACTGAAGATTAGAAGAATGAGTGGGGATTTCATTGAAACTCGTCGAATATTCAAAAATTGAGATAGAATGAACGTGGAGAGGATATTTCCTGTAGTGGGTGAATCTAGGACCAGAAGGCAGTGCCTCAGAATAGAGGTATGTGCATTTAGAACAGAGATTAGGAGGAATTTCTCTAGCCAGAGGATGGTGAATCTGTGGAATTCATTACCACAGACAGCAATGGACAGCAATGTCATTGGGTATATTTAAAACAGACTTAATAGATTCTTGGTTAGTGTAACGTTCTCCTTCGGGTGTAACGAACGCCGAATTAAATGTCGAGATAAACCACAGTCAATGAAACCAGTTTGCAGTAAGATTAACCATTTACTGTTCACTCTTCACATTAACATATGGTGAAAACTGTTGATAAAACAATACAAGATTGATACAGTATTTGTTCCTTTCTTAATATCACATTTCAATTGTAAATACTTGTAAAGGTGACTATAACTACATTACACTAAGGTGCAGTATACAGGCAGAGTTTACCTGCGCCATTGACTACTTTAAGTACACTTCAATGCAAACTATCCGCAACTCTTTAACTAATGAAAACATAAACACTATCGACCATCGTTACTTTTAACAGGATCGGCGTTAACATCTTAGTTCAATATATCGATTATCTATTAACTTACAGTGTTGCTCTCACTGTGATTTCTAATGCTTGCAAAACAACTTCTGCTCAGGTGTGCCTCGTGGTGAGCCCCCACCCTCGCGTTAATTTCAAACCGGTATTTTCTCACAAGACGCGGCGAAACCGGATGTGACGTCATCGCATGCCGATATATTTTACATGCAATGAATATACTTTAAACACTTCTAATTCTAACTAGAAAATACTATCAAATGAATTACTAAGCGAAAATATTATAAACTAAATAACTGTCGTAAAGACAGCACAGTTAGTAAAGTGTCAAAGGTTACGCAGAGAAGGAAGGAGAATAGGATTGAGAATGGTAATAAATCAACTAGGATAGAATGATGGAGCAGACTCAATGGGCCAAATGGCCTAACTCTGCTCCTATGTCTTATGGTATTATAGTCTTAGACACCGTAAGAAAAGTACAAATTTCATTAAAGTTACAATCATTTCCTATACAAGCTTCTACCTGATATTTTTACCTGACGTTAGGGTTTAGAGTTAATATTCTTGCTTTGTGATGACTACACGGAATTAGGAAAACAATTCTTCACACTAGTGCATGCACATGAAGACTCTTGACTGCACAGTCTTCATATTTTGGTGATCTGATCTGTATTATGTGCAGTCTTGTTAACAAAATGTTATTTTAAGCAGTGATTGCTCAGATGGTCTTTCCTGCTCTCCTTGTTCTGTTGAAATTATTGAGACTATTCATATTTACTTAAGTTTCATTATTGACATTTGTACATGTGACCATTCTGCTAATTATTAATTGTCATTGTCTTATAAATTGTTGGATGCTATTGCATGTCTTTTACAGCACTGCCCTGTGTTTTATGCTTGTCACAAAACCACTATCAATTCTGGTACGTTTCACAGTAAAGTGACTCTGTTTCCGATTCTGACTGTTTTGATTGTCCTGTTTTGTTGAGTTCTGTGTTGTTCCGCCAAGCATTGCGGGCATGGTAAGTTGGCACGACAAAGTGTGGATCCTTAGGTTGGGTTGGTTGTCAACACAAACGATGCATTTCACTACGTGTTCCAACGTACGATTGATAAATAAAATCAATCCAAATCTGAAGAGAGCGGCAAGTCGTTGAACGCTGGCACTTTTCTCGTAACTAATAATATCCTTTGCTATCTGCCCCTCATTTTACCTTTCCTTAACCAAATCAGTGTTGTCACCTTCGGAATCAAAATTCATGTGTTGTGAAGAGTGATCTAAAAATGCTAAGAATACATGACACAAAGTACAAGTTATGATTCAGTCCAACATTACGTTGGCCGCAACTTCTGTGAAACTCTCCAAATGAAAACCAGCACCAAACATGCATTACTTACTCCAACTCTTGGATGTTCTTCCCATGAATTCTTTCCTGGCTGGGTTCCATAGAAATTCTTTAAACTCAAGCATTCTTTCATTCCAGTGTTTGCCCAGTGTGACACGTTTGCTAGCCACCAGGTTGGTTCCTGCCTTCTCTTCATTACTTTCCCCTTTACCTCCAGCTGTGTTTATCTGAATCAGTGAGAGATG